>NC_057720.1:46153046-46317240 GCF_004010195.1 Chiloscyllium plagiosum | reverse complement strand
ATCTTCTGCCTCGGAACACTTCAACCCCAGGGCATCAATGTGGACTTCAACAGCTTCCTCATTTCCCCTTCCCCCCCCTCATCCTAGTTTCAAACTTCCAGCCCGCACTGTCCCCTTGACCTGTCCGGACTTGTCCGACCTGCCTAGCTCCTTTTCCACCTATCCACTCCACCCTCTCCTCCCTGACCTATCACCTTCATCTCCTCCCCCACTCACCTATTGTACCCTATGCTACTTTCTCCCCCCCCCCACCCTCCTCTAGCTTATCTCTCCACGCTTCAGGCTCTCTGCCTTTATTCCTGATTAATGGCTTTTGCCCGAAACATCGATTTTGCTGCTCGTCGGATGCTGCCTGAATTGCTGTGCTCTTCCAGCACCACTGATCCAGAATTTTAAATGATAAGCTGATTATCTTTAGTTAGATAAGAATGGAACGAGGTGAGAATGGTCCATGCATTGGATGACAATAGAGTGGCATTGGAGGAGGATGGCTATGATTAACGTTTGGAGGCAGAATTGACACCCACTTATTAAAAATGAGGAAGGAGGGTTTGCTCCTGACATGGTCACATAGGATGTTATTTGTGAATTTGATAAGATCTGTTTCAGTGTTGAAGTAGGGGTGGAAAGCGAATTGGAGAGTTTCAGAAACAGAGATTCAGGAAAGATCAGTGAGCATTTGGGAGGTAACAGTGCCTTTACGGACGTTTTGAGAGAAAAGGGAGTTTGCAGATGATAGTTTGCAAGGACAGCGAGGGCTGCTCAGCAAAATGTTTTTTAAACACACCTTTCAGTGATTATAGCTTTTGTATATTCATTATGCTTGGTACTTTGGTCCCTAAAATTATCTTCTGGTTCATCTGTTCTTTTTACCCATAAAATAGATGCAACAAGATAAATTTTTTACCCTAAGAATACATATCAGAAATATAGAAGTCTAAATCGAATCTGTGACTTTTTAGATTGGGCAATGATTGTATATTGTCTTCCAAAACTCAATTCCAGCACTGGGGGAATGCTGCACTACTGCAAGGTGCCATCTTTCAGCTGAGATCATAAACCATGGCACCTGATCCAAATAAAAGGTCCAGAGATCATTTCACAACATAAGGAAGGGTCTACCAGTTATCATCTCCAGCATTTGGCAAGATGGCAAGAATAGATTATTTGGTCAGTTATGGAACTATGCTGAACATGAATTAATCATTATTCAAATCATCACAGTTAACCCAAATAATTCTATTAAGGTTGTTAAGAGGATATCTTTTGTCAAGCAAGTGCTTTCATACTTTAGGACTTGCTGCATGCAGTGTTTTTTTTTTAATCCAACCAAAAACACCACATATGAAAAATAAAGTTGTGACCTGCACATCAATGAGAAAAGAGCAACTGGACATTTCAAAGACTAACATTTAAATCAACAAAACAATCATATTTTAATCTGAAAACAAAAATGGTGAGCTTCCATATGGATTGTCAGAAGGGATAGGAAATTGTTAAAATCACAAGAATGTGGTTAATCCACTGGGAGTAATGTAGAAGACAAATTCAGTGTGAATTAAGACGATGAGTAACATTAGCCAAGAGCCTACGTAGTCAGCAATGAATGTAAAAGATTATGGGAAAGGAGAAAAAGAGGCCAGAGGAAGGAGGTATCTGATCCAAGCGGAAGAAATGTCTCCTACTAGGATTATGAATAGGAAATGTGTTTTTGAGCTGACTAAATGTAGAAACTCCAAAAAAAAATCACATTTCAAAAAAGGTCTCTGACCAAATTGAGATATCTAAAAATGCCACGTAGACACATTGCATGTGAGCTTGATCTGTAACAGAAAACCTGGTTAAAATATAAATGAGCTAATAGTTAAAACTGGATCAAAGAAAGTTGAGAACCAATTAATCAGATTTATCTATGCAAAAAGAAAATATTCGTATGTAGATTTTATGAATTTAAAGAAGTGATTTTCTAGTGTCCTAGTGCTATATTAGCGTTTTCCACACTCTAAGCTAATGCAAGTTAAACAGCACTCGGTTTCACTTTCAGATTCCAAAATCACTGCTGTCTCCATTGTAACTGAGGGATGTTACAAGAGGTGGACAGGAGGTCAGCATAGGCAGTAGCTCATACGTGTTATTGGCTCATGCAGAGAATTTAGTTAATATTGACAACCCTGATTTTCAGACATTGATGCATGATGTGCAGGGTAGAAAGGAGGACAATTCACAAGAGGAGAAACCTAGGTGAAATGTCAAAGTTAATAATGTATTTATCAACATGAGTCTAGTTGCCTAATTCTGCATTTGGGTATTATTTTAAAATCCAAGATTGTAATTTATTTTAAACAGACATTTTGCTTGTCAAAACTAAAGTAAGACACCAAAGACTTGAACATTCTTTTCCAGTACAATATTTGATGTAATTGATAATCATTTATTTTCTGCATTTGCTTATTGTTTGAAATCAATGAAAAGCTGATAAAATCCACATTTTACCAAGCTACAATAAAAGTACAAATGAAAAGTTAAAATATAGTAAGGTTAAAAATGGGTTGATATTTACTTAGACTCTAAATCAGTAATTATTTAATCCTAATTATTTAATTCACACACTTCTACAGTACTTTCTTCCTGTGATCTTCCTGCTACAGTAAATGAGATGATTCTTGAATACATTCTGCAAAGCAGAATACATATGCATTTCTAATACAACAGATGGAAATGTTTGAAGCAAAGTTTGTAATGGGTGTAATGTTGTAGACTAATCCTCAGGTTAATAAAAATGCACTACTTCGTGCTGTTGAAATACATTTATGTTATTTTGGAAAGAGGGTTCACTCATTGCGATATATCTGCAATTGCAAATGGTCCATACGTTTTGCAAGATATCAAATGAAAAACCTAGTAGGAGAGTGTGATTGCACTCAGCTTGGGGTAATTGTGATTATGGTACAGGGCTAACAACCCAATGAGTGTGAGTTCACAATGTTACCAGAGATTTAATTTAATGATAAAAGCAAATTACTGCGGATGCTAGAATCTGAAACCAAAAGAGAAAATGCTAGAAAATCTCAGCAGGTCTGGCAGCATCTGTAAGGAGAGAAAAGAGCTGACGTTTTGAGTCTAACTGACCCTTTGTCCAGCTTTGACAAAGGGTCAGTTAGACTCAAAACGTCAGCTCTTTTCTCTCCTTACAGATGCTGCCAGACCTGCTGAGATTTTCTAGCATTTTTTCTTTTGGATTCAATTTAATGAATTGCACCCTTTTTTTTGCTCTTGTTTTTCTTTCTAGGTGAGATGATGTTTCACAATGACCCCTTCTTCAGTCTCTGGCATTCTTTATCTGGGGGCTCTTCTCCTCCTGAACACATACGGGTCTTAAAGACCCTTGCCTCTTCAGCAAGGGTGGCAATTTTCAATCAGAGGGACGGGAGCTACCACAATCTGATTAGTCCATGCCATGGCTGTCTGTTGTGTGACCTCCATTTCACCATCTAGTTAGATAATTGAACCCAGATACTTACCTTTGGTCACAAACTATACTTCTATCCAGTAATGGTTATTGTGCTCATGTTTCTAGTTGGTCTGCAAAGGGGCAGTGCTAGTAAACAGACTAAATTGTGTGTTGGTATCTGAAAATGAAATCTGCTACCAACTAACTGGGTCAGCTGCTTCAAGGAAGGGAACCTGGTATTAGGAAGGAGAGTGCAAATATTGATCAAAGATGTGTTTTTAAGAAGGTTCTTAAAAGGGAGGTGTGGAGGTATAAAGATGGAATTCCAAAGAATGAGATTTTAGATAAAAGCATAAGAAATGGGAGCAACAGGAAATTTGGCCTCTCAAACCTGTCACACCGTTTAATATGATCATGGCTGATCTGTCCTTAGCCTCAATTTCTCTTTCATGTCAACTGTTCAATTCTTCAAAAATCAATCCACTTCCTCTTTCAATACTTTCAGCAATCTAGCCTCCACCACCCTCTGAACCAGAAAACTTCAAACATTCACTAGACTCTGGGTGATGAAATTCCTTTGCTTTTCAGTTTTAAAAGAGTATCTCCTTATTCAGTAACTATGTTCCACAGTTTGAGATGCCCCACACAGAAGAAATATCACCTCAACATCCACCCTGTCAGGCCTCTCAGCATCTTGTATGTTTCAATAAGATCACCTCTCATTCTTTTAAACTAGAATGAGTAAAGGCCTAACCTAATTAGCCATTTTTGATCAGCCTTCATCCCAGGAATCAGCCTAGTGAATCTCTTTTGAGTTGAAAGCCAGTATATCTTTTTAAATGCAAGGATCAAAACTGTAAACAGTCCTCCAAATGCAGCCTCATCAATATCCTGTGCACTTATGTTTATACTTGAACCTATAGCAAAGAATAGCTGTGAAAGAATTGGTGGATAGCTTTCTCCAGGGGTGTACAGAGGCGAGGTTGGTTGGGACCAGAAAGAGGAATATGAAAGACTGAAATCAGAGATTGCCTTAGCCTTAGCTTTACTGATATGATGGAAGTAATAAACCTCCATGTGATGACATGGTCACGGAGGGACCGATTAAGGACAAATGCCAATGGGAATGGGAATAATGCAGGCATGATTTGAAAATTAAAATCCTGGGGCCTGTGGCCTGTGATACAATTTTAAAAGGAAGGGTAGAAGGAGAGATTCTGAAACCAACATACCTCAAATTAAGTGCTTGTTGAACTTAGTGATGAACTCATTAACTAGTCTCAGGAGCAAGTTTGAATTTTCAGTTGGCAGATACAGGGAACATAGTGGCTGGGTACAATTGGCATGAACAGAGAGAGCAGCCATGACAGCTAATGGATACATTGCTCAGTTCACTTAAAAAGAGGGAGAATAAAATTCAGCTGCACTACTGGTAGCTGCAGTTATTGTGGGTCAAAGTTCTGGAATTCCCTCCCTAATGACATTGTGGGTCACCCCACAGCAGGTAGACTACAGCAGTTCAAGAAGCCATCCAGCCAGTGATGCCCACAACCCCCAAATTAATAATAAAAAAATTACAAAACAGGAGCAGATGTGGACCATTCTGCCTCTCAAGTTGGCTCCAACATTCAAAAAGATTGTGGTTGATCTATTTGTGTTTCAAATTCGATGTTTCCCAACTATACCCTGACAACCTTTGATTTCCTTGCCATTCCTTGTACGTTGCACTTGGCAGCTGTGAGCAGTCGGACTTAGAGGAATGTGAGGCTACTGGCACCGGTTGGACAGCTGAGATGGTCGGAGCAAGTCCTGGTGAACTGATGAGTTGAGGAAGTGGAAATTGTAAAGGCTACTCTAACATTAGTATAGCCAATGCAGAAGCATCTCAGCGGAAGTATACTCCAGATCATGAGATGAGAGAGGCTATAATGGGAGGAAAACACTACTTCAGATATTGGGCCTCCTGCCCATTAGTTATCTACTGGATAACTCCCTGGGGCAAGGTTGTAGTTGTCTGTGGTGTTGGGAGGGAAAGGAGAGTTTCAGCATTGTAGCTGAAGGCTTAGGAGCAAAGACTGTTCTACAGGTCCTAGCACTGCCTCTATGTTCTTGGGGCCAAGTGGTTGGCTTATTTTTTAAAAAAGTTCACCTTTCCAAAGGAGCCATATTTTGAGTCACCTATGTAGTTTCCATGCAGCCTCTGTGCTGCAAAAACTTTCAATGACATTGGCAAGTCTCCAGAACTGCCGGTTCTCTGACCCAGCAACATGAAAGACCCATTCACTGCCCTTAGTTAGCTATCTCCCCTGTCTTCCAACTTCTAATTGCCTCAGCCTGGCAATGTCACAGGTGAGGCCCTGTCTCCTGGCCAGCAGACCACCCACATGGATATCACCTTGACGACGGGACCTCCACTCCTTTGGCAAAATCAATCCTAAACACTCTCAAAATAACTGAAGTTAATTTCAGATGAAAATATACACTCTACAATGGGATTAATTGATCTATTATTCATACAGGTTAAGTTGATCATTTACTATTGAAAATAATTGAATGGATTACTATTACAACACTGTGAATCTGAAACTTTTTACTTCTGCTAACAAAATCTCATTCACATAAATATCTCGAAAATCCCAGCATGTAAAGAAAAAACAGACAGATACCCCAACCTTTCTGAAGAAAAGGGAAGTTTATCCCTGAATTACTTGTTCTCAGAAGTAGTGGCACTTGTTATAAACACCATAACCTTGCTTTCTGTGTGGATAAGAACAAGGATTACAGCATGGATTGCCAAACTAACTGCAGCAACTTAGTGTATAAAGCCATCTGAGTGGGGAGTGTTTAAAAGGAAGTCAGGTGAATAGATATTGTCCTCTGAAGCCATAAATAGGAACTCCCAAAGATTGGCTGCTCAGCACTGTGGATAAAGACATCTTTTAATGTTCAGGACCCACTTAGAGTGACAAGGAAATGATTCAGTTGTCATGGTTAACATGGGTCCATTCCAGTCCCTGTACTCATCGATCTGCCAAGACGAAGGTCTCCGAGCCTGCCGTTTCTTCCTCTCATGCTGTCCCAACCAGTACCCTTCCACCTACACCCTCATCCGCCTACCTGAACTGCTCCTCACCCTCAACAGCTTCTCCTTCCAAACCTCTCACTTCCTCCAAAACAAAGAGGTACCCATGGCACCCGCATGGGACCCAGCTATGCTTCCATCTTTGTCAGATATGTGGACCGGCACCACCCCCCCACCAGTTCCTCCATTACATTGATGACTGTATCGGTGCCACCTCATGCTCCCACGAGGAAGTTGCACAGTTCATCAACTTTACCACCACCTTTCACCCTGACTTCAAAATCATTGGACCATCTCGGGAACCTCCCTCCCCTTCCTGGACCTCTCCATCACCATCTCTGGCGATCGACTAACCACAGACATCTACTACAAGCCCACTGACTCCCACAGCTACCTAGACTACAACTCCTCCCACCCTACCACCTGTAAAAACACCATCTCTTATTCCCAATTCCTCCACCTCTGCCACATCTGTTCACAGGATGACCAATTCTACCTCAGAAAGTCCCAGATGGCCTCCTTCTTCCATGATCACAACTTTCCTTCCCACGTGGTTGACGATGCCCTCCAGCGCATCTCCTCCACTTCATGCACCATCGCCCTTGAACCCCACCCCGCCCAACGCAACAAGGAGAGAATCCCTCTGGTCCTCACCTTCCGCCCCACCAATGTCCGCATACAACGCATCATCCTCCGCCACTTTCGCCACCTCCAAACGGATCCCACCACCAGAGATATATTTCCCTCCCCAACCCTACCAGCGTTCCGAAAAGATATTCCCTCCCTCATCAGGTCCACACCCCCCACCAACCCACACCACACTCCCGGCACCCTCCCCTGCCACAGCAGGAAGTGCAAAACCTGCATGCACACCACTCCCCTCACCTTCATCCAAGGCCCCAAGGGATCCTTCCACACCTGTCAGAAATTTACCTGCACCTCTACCAATGTCATCTACTGCATTTGTTGCACCCGGTGTGGTCTCCTCTACATCGTGGAGATAGGACTCCTTCTTTCAGATTGTTTCAGAGAACATCTCTGGGACACCCGCATCCACCAACCCCACCACCCCGTGGCTCAATACTTCAACTTCCCCTCCAACTCAGTCAAGGACATGCAGGTCCTGGGCCTCCTTTACTGCCAAACCATTACCACCTGACACCTGGAGGAGGAACGCCTCATACTCTGCCTTGGGATCCTGCAACCACATGGGATAAACATAGATTTCAACATCTTCCTCATTTCTCCTCCCCCCACAGTATCCCAGTCCCAAGCCTCCAACTTGGCACTGCCCTCTGGACCCGTCCATCACTCCCCCTCTGACCTATCACCTTCTCCCTCACCTTCATCCACTTATCATATTCCCAGCTAGCATCCCCCCCAGCTCCACTGCCCTCCCATTTATCTCACAGTTCCGACCGACAAGCCTCATTCCTGATAAAGGGCTTATGCCCGAAACGTCGATTTTCCTGCTCCTTGGACGCTGCCTAACTTGCTGATTAGTTCATTAGTCAACAGAATTCCTTTTATTGTGGCTTTATTGGGCTTGGTTTCCTTGCTTCAAATTTAGAGGAAATAACAAATTGTCTACCCAGGAACCTAATGGAAACGCAGATTATCCATTTTGTGCTGAGAAAGTATTTATCAGGGTACTCTCTAAATGGTATGAAGTGAAGTATAGTGGATGTCTGAAGAGACCTGGAGGTTCAGGTGCATAGATCTGTAGAATGACTCAAACAGGTGTCGATAATAATCAAGAAAGCTAATGGAATGCAGACCTTTCTATCTGGAGGACTGGAGTACAAGGAGGCAGAGGTTATGCTGCAGTTATACAAAACTCTGGTTAAACCTCATTTGGAGTACTGTGAGCAGATCTGGGCCCCACACTTTAGAAAGTATGTACTGGCCTCAGAGGGAGTACAATGTAGGCTTACAAGAATGATACTTGGACTACAGGGTTTAAGATATGAGGAGATATTATGCAATTTAGGCTTGTTTCTCCAGAATTTAAAAAGTTAAAGGATGATCTGTTCAAAGTCTTCAAGGCATTAACAGGAAAAGACAGGGTAGATAAACTATTTCCATTGGTTGGAGATTCTAGAATGAGAAGGCATAGTCTGAGAATTAGGGCCAGACTGTTCAGTTCAGAAGCACTTCTACACTAAAGGATGGTAAATATTTGGAACTGTCTTCCACAAATGGCAGTGGATGCTAGATCAGTTGTTAATTTGAAATCTGAGATTTGTAAATTTTTGTGAAGCAAAGTTATTAGGGGATATGGGACAAAGACAAGTAAGTACGTGGAGTTAGGCCACAGATCAGCTATGATCTCATTGAATGGTGGAACAGGCTTGAGGGGCTGAATGACCTACTCTTGTTCCTACATTTCTATGTTTCCCATGTCTAACAAAATCTTATTAGCAGCTTGAAAGGAATAAGGATCAGGGTGAGTTTGGGTTGGAAAAGTCACGATTAATATGCTTAGTGGTTACAGAACTAGGAACGATAATTGATTTGCTAATATCAGTGGATTTTTTTTGCGTTATTTGTAACAAAATTATAAATACTTTTAAACAGAACAGCTTTATGTTCACTTTATGTAACATATAGAACAAATCTTCCCAGGGTATTTAAACCCTTTCACTAGCAATTATGAGTAATCGAGAAGCTGAAAACTAAGAACAGCTGGGAATTATTTAAGGTTTTAAACCAAGGTCTTGAAGAAGTTTAAAGTGCACTTGTCATGTTCCTGGTATTGACAGACATTTTTGTTGAAAATAAATTATTAAAGTTGTGAGCTGTTGGGTCACAACACATTTAAAAGCAAGGTACTTGGAAGTTCAGCGAGTTATTATACTGTCGCCTCATCACTGGGGCCTGGCTGTAAGTCCTGTTCAATCTGATGGATGGAAAGACTAACAACTGTCTCTGTCTTTTTAATTCTGCTGGATTTTAATTGAAATGAGCTGAGCCAAGGTTGAAATAAACATACACTTATAAGCACAAGAGCTGTCTATGTATTGGCACTGAAAAGAATTGCATTCAGAAAACCATGAAACTATTGCTTTAAAATAGCTTAGCAGAGGGAATATGAAACAGAGGGGTAGATAAAATTGGAAGGAATGTAAAGTCGGTAATGGGACATAGAAAAGTTGCAAATGAAATTAGAAAGTAGACAAAATGAAGGGAAGCATCAACTGAGCTTAAGAGTGTGGAATGATATTGAAAAGACAAAGTTGAGGGTGCATTTACCTGATTTCACACAACAATTACACATGGTAGATGATTTAGACATTGACTATATTGAGGTAAATTGGTATGCTCTAATGTCCTTTAAAGAAACATAGCTGTAGGATGATCAAGACTGGGAACTGAATATTCAAGGATATTCAACATTTAGGAAAGACATGGAAAGGAAAAGGGATTTTATTGCACTGATATTGATCGGATTAGATTGGAAGAGCTAAATGTGGAAATCTCTTTCAATGGAGCAAAGAAACAGCAGGGGTCAGCAAATAGTGGTTGGAGTTATTTATAGCCTAATAGTAAAGATAGTGTGGGCTATGATAATAATCAGGAAATTAGCGAAGCATGTAGATTTGATAATGTAGTATTCATGGATGGCAACAATCTGCATATAGACTGGGTAAACCTATTGGATGCTAATGCTGTGGAGGATAGTCTTCTAGGGTGGTATGTTGAAGAACTGACTAGACCACGGCTTTATTAGTATTATTTATAAGATTAATATTGATCAGTGTATTGAGTATAGGAGTTGGGAGGGCATGTTGCAGCTGTACAGTTAGGCCCCTATTGGAATACTGCATGCAGTTCTGGTCTCCCTCCTATAAGAAGGATTTTGTGAAACTTGAAAGGGTTTGGAAAATCTTTACAAGAATGTGGCCAGGTTTGGAAGGCTTGAGCTATTGGGAGAGGCGGAAAAGGCTGGGGCTATTTTTCCTGGAATGTTGGAGGCTGAGGGGTGATCTTATTGAGGTTTCTAAAATCATGAGGGGTATGTATACGGTAAATAGACAGGTCGTTTCCATGGGGTGGGGGAATACAAAACTAGAGGCTTAATGTGAGAGGGAAAAGATTTAAAAGGAACCTCGGGGGCAACTTTTTCAAGCAGAGGGTGGTGCATGTATGGAATGAGCTGCCAGAGGAAGTGATGGAGATTGATACAATTACAACATTTAAAAGGCATGTCGATGGTTTATGAATAGGTTTGGTTTAGAGGGATATTCGCCAAATGATGGTAAATGGGATTAGATTAATTTAGGATATCTGGTCAGCATGGATGAGTTGGACTGAAGGGTCTGTTTTCATGGTGTATATTTCTATGACTCTATGAGAAAAGCCTAATTAGTATTATTATTGTAAAAGAAACTTTAGGTTCAAGTGGTTATATCATGATAAAATTTTACATTATATTTGCAAGTGAGGTAGTTCAATTGAAGCCAGGGAGTTAAGCTTGAACACATGCAATTATGGCAGATTGTGCCAATGAATTGAAAGGTATGATGGTACATGGACAATTTATAGGTGTGGTAACCTTCTGGTTAAACCACAAATTGTGTCTCTCACTTTCTAATGAGAGAGCAGCACTATGGTCTGGTAGGACTATGACAGCTTTACCTTTTCACCTTACAGCAACTTTCAAAGTATAACCCCCCCAACTCCCCAAAAAAGCAGTCAACAGAGCTAACAAAGGAAATTATGATTTGTATAAGATAAAAAGAAGAGAGCCTATAAAATTGCCAAAAGTAGTAATAAACCTGGTAATTGAGAGGATTTCAGAATAGAGCATGAGTATCAAAACCTGATAAAGGAAGAATGAAATATGTATTTTTGTTTTTATTTGTATCTTAGATGGTAGGTGTCACTGACATCCCTAACTGCCCTTGAACTGATTGACTGTCTAGGCCACTTCAGAAGGCAGTTAAGAGTCAAAAAACAATTTTCTGTGGGTCTGGAGTCACATGGAGGTAAGACTGGGTAAGAATATTTTTATAAGGAATATTAGTGAACCAGAAACAGAATTACATATTACAGATGGAGGCCTTTTTACAGGCATTGGCTCTTCAAGAAAGTATCATTACCCAGTGCCAATCTCCTACTTTATCCCCATATCCTTGCACATTATTTTTATCTAAATAATCATCCAATGCCTCAATTTAACCTGTGTCCACAGACTTCCAGGCAGCACATTCAATATATTAACTGCTTACTTCACCCTTGCTTTTACAGATCACTCTGTTCTTGTTCCTTTTCTAAGCAGGAACAATTTCTATCTGTTCTATCCAACCCCACTAATGATTTTGAAAACCTCTATCGTATCTCCCCTCAGTGTACTTCGCTCCAATGAGAATAGACCCAGCTTCTTCGATTGTTCCTCATAACTAAAGTTTCCCTTTTATGAAATCATTCTTGTAAACTATTTCTTTCTCTCTAATGCATTCACATCTTTGCTAAAATATAGCACCCAGAACTCCAGCTGAGGTCTACCAAGTGTTTTGTACAAGTTCAATCACCTCTTTCATCTTTTACTCTATGTTTTTATTAATAAAGCAGAGGATAGTGTATGCTTTACTTGATGGTCTCTGAATCTGTCCTGCCACTATCAATGATCTGTGCACATATACAGGCAAAAGCGAGGACTGGAGATGCTGGAGATTAAATTCGAGAGTGTGGTATTAGAAAAGCACAGCATGTAAGGCAGCATCCAAGGAGCAGGAAAGTTGATGTTTCAGGCAAAAGCCCTTCATCATCCAAGTGCTTCTGCTCTTGCATTCCCTCAGAATTGTACTCACTATTTTATATTAGCTTTCAATCGTCTTCTCACCAAATTGTATCACCTCTTTGCATTGAACCTCGTCTGCCACCTATCTGTCCACTATACAAATTAGTCTATGTCCTTCTAGATTTCTGCACTGTCCTCACAATTTGCAATTCTTCCAAGTTTTGTATCATCTGCACACTTTGAAATTGCCCCCTGCACATCTAGATCATAAATATATATGAGGGAAAGCAAGGGTCACAATGCCAACCCCTGGGCAACTTACTCCAGGCCACAAATATCCATTTACCATTATCTCTGTCTCCTATCACTCAGCAAATTTTGCTTCTACTGTCCCTTTGAGTGACCTATAACTATCTTCACAAAACATTTGTATGGCACTGTATAAAATGCCTTAAGTACTGCTACATTCATCAAGTTTTTCTGTTACCTCTTCAAAAAACTCCAGCAAGTTAGGCAAACACAATTTCCCCTTTGGAAATCTATGTGGACTCTTCCTATAATCAACACACCTTTTCCAAGTGATTACTAATTCTGTCCTGAAAAATTGTTCCTCATACCTTCCCCACCACCGAAGTTAAACCGACTGGTCTGAAATCACTGGGTTCATCTTTACAATCTTTCTTGAAGAAGGCCATATGTTTGCAATTTTTCAGTCTTCTCACATGGGCCCCAGGTCTATGTAAGATTGAAATACAGTGGCCACTGCTCTGACAATCTTTGCTCTCACTTACTTCAAAATCCTTTGATGCATCTCATCTGCACCTGGTGCCTTGTGAGCTTTAAGCACCAACAGCCTAACCAACACTTCTGCCCTGTCAATCTTGAACAGTTCAGTTCCCTCCTCTATCATCATGACCTGGGTAGCTTCTCTCTCTTTGCAATAAAGACAGATGCAAAGTATCCATTTAGCACTTCCACCATGCCAGCTGTCTCCATGTGGAAAAATACAGCTGTAGGAACTTCTTTTGCATGCAATCCAGGAATACTTGCCCGTTGCTCCCCTGAAAACTATAAGTATCCCAGTCTATGTTGGGTAATTGAAATCCCCATTATAACCACTCCATAATGTTTATGTCTGTATATTCTCTGCAGATTTGTTCTTAGACGTTCTTTCCATGAGTTGATGGTGCATAGACTACACCTAGCAATGTAATTGGCCTCTTGTTCTTCCTTAGTTTTCGTAAAATTGATTCTGTGCTTTGACTCTGAGGCATCCTTTTCCCAGCACTGCCTTCCTTAACCAATACTGCTCTCCCCCCCCCCCTCCACTTTGCTGTCTTTTCTGAATACCTTCTACCCAGGAATATTGAACACCCAGTCTTGACCTTCTTTGAGCTAGGTCTCTGTTATCATCCCAGTATCAAAATTCTATGGTCATCTGCACCTGTAACTCCCCAATCTTATTTACTGTACTCCATGCATTTATATATGTGCACAGTGAACTTGATTTAGACATTTTTTTTCTTACTTTGACTTCCCCGACTAATTTGCTCATGCCAACTGTATCTCTTAGGTATATTCTGAACTGTGATTTTCCCTTCTACTTTATTTCCTTTGTTTCCAGACCTCTCACAAATTGCTTTGAAGCCTTCCCAGTTGATAATGTTATCTGTTGCCATTCAGATACAAGCTTTTTCATTAGGCTAGCATTTTTTAAAGTTTCAGATTTAATTGGAGGAATTTTGTATTTGTAAGAATGCTGTGTTGGCAAAATCAATGGAACTGAAGGGTATTAAGTCCCTGAGATCTGTTGTTCTACAGCCCATAGTGTTGCAAGAGGTAGCTATGGAAATAGAGTGCATTGGTGCTCATCTTTCAGAATTTTACATGTGAATGATCCCTGCAGTTTGGAATACATTAAATGTCACCCCACTATTTAAAAAGGGTGAGAAAACAGGGAACAACAGACCAGTCAGCCTTACATGATTAGTAGGGAAAGTATGAAACTATGTTTGAATAATAATGATCTGATTGAGCATAGTCATCTTGGATTTGTGAATGCAAAATTGTATTTGGTGAATACAAATATGATCTTATTGAGTGGATTCATAAAGGGATATTTGTAGATGTAGTATGTTTGGACTTTTAGAAGACTTTTAATAATGCCCCCTCAGGAGGTTGGTTTACAAAATGAAAGTACACGGGATCAGAGGGAATGCAGTGGCATGGATTAATTTGAGTTAAGGATTGACTAAAAGTCAGAAAACAGTGGAGGAATGAATGGGTCATTCTCACGGTGACAGGTAATTTAAAGATCATGACGTGCGGCCCTAGCCTTTCGCAATGTATAGCAATAATTTGATGAGTCCAAATGTAATATTTTCAAGTTCATGGATCACACAAAACTAACTGGGAATGTATGCTGTGTGGAAGATGGAAAGTGCCTTCAAGATGATTTGGATAGACTTGGAGAAGATCAAGATTATGATGGGTGTGGACACGTTAAATTATCCACTTTGGCAGGAAGACCAGATATATGGAGTATTTCTTAAATGATATGATATTAAAAAGTCACTGCATGCTAACATGCAGATGCAGCAGGCAAATAGGCAGGCTAATGTAATAATAGCATTTAGCGTAAGAGGATTTGAGTGCAGTGGTAACGTCTTGCTTTAATTGTATAGAGCCTTGGCTGTCTGGTGTTTTGGTTAGTTTTGGTCTTCTTGCCCGAAGAAGGATATTATCATCATAAAGGGTGTGCAATAAATTTTCACCAGATGGTAGTATTGTTCAATGAAGGGAAACTGCACCTATATTTTGTTAAGTTACAAAGACTGATATATGATGTCCGTCAATCCTACAAAATATTGAAAGTGATGGACAGAGTAGCTGCAGGTAAATGTTTCACCTAGGTGGGGTTTACAACTAGGGGAAGGGCAATTTAGAAGTAAGAGAGATGCTACTCAGGACAAAGATGAGCATTTTTTTCTTTCCTTACAAGAATATGAGTCTATGGAATCACCTACCCCAGAGGGGTAACTCAATCATTAAGTATGTTTAGAGAGTGACTGATTTCTATATACCAATGACGCAAAGGAATTTGGAAATAGTATGGGGAAAAGGCATTGTAATGGACAGTTATGCCTGTACTAAATGGTGGAGTAGCCTTCACTGGCTGATGTTTTATATATCCCAAAAACACATGATGCTGAGTACCAAGAACACTATGTCTAACTATGGAGGAGTGATATGTATTAGGCATTTACTTTTTTCAATATTACAGAAAATCTCAATAGATTTCTTTTCAAGCTTATGGAATTCTAGGTATAACATGATAATATTGTTTAGTACAGATAATAATATTTGTAATTTAAGGAATCTTTATGAAAATTAGTGTAGTAAGATGTGAAAAAGCAGCCAAGTCTGGTGTTTCCTATAATTGCTACCTTCTATCCCAAGGTGGCAGTATAAGCTGCATTTTAAGGCCTCTCAATCGCAGTCAGCACATATAATCTGAGATTTCACTAGGAGACAACTATTAAATTATAATGATTTATTGACTCTTTATATTATCCTTTTTTTCAAAATTTCACAATTGTGTGGCAAGCACAGCCAAGTGAGAATTGTAAACAAAATAATTCTATTTCAGGTTTGGTACGCTCCTACATTCATTTGATTAATGCAAACTATGGCCTTATTTACATGAATGTGTGAAACTCATAATTTATCGTTCCACCTGAAATAAATCACTCTGCTTAAAATCACATATTTCCCGAATTAGATCAAAAATGCCATTTACATTTTCTTTTACGAGATAAAAAAGATTAGCATCAAATATCTCCACAGATGTTGGAACCCCGTAACTGCTATGTGGTTTCTTGCAAATAACATTAGGTGCTGCTTTAGGCAACATTTTCAAACCTATTTTAGTTTTATTTCCATATGTTGGGCCAAATTTCTCCAAATGTAACAATCTTCCAGTTGTTGAATTCTGGCTAAATAGAGAGGTGAGAAAAACTACAACGACCCAACAAGTCATTGCTAAACACCTCCATGTAAGTAGGGCCATGGATAGATAGCTAAAATAAAATAAGATACTGTAATGAGCATCTGTACTGGTTTTCTACAAGAATATAAAATGTTTAAATCAGTAATAATAATTATTAATAAACATATTAATTCAAATTTACAAGATCCTGCCTTTAAAACCTCACTATGGAGTCAATCCATTTCTTTTCACCATCTTGTCTTTGCAAAAATTTGACTTGGTTACTGCAATTACTCTAATACATTTTCCAAATTATTACAATACAGCATTACATTACACTAAAAAAATAATATTTCTGAAAAAAATAACATTAATAGAATCTTTTACAGCAGTATGCTGAGAAAGGTGTCAAGTATGTTACAAAAATGCCAAAACAGATGACAAAAATAAAATATTTTGCTTCTGTAATAACTTAATGTGTACCAATTTATTCATAACCCATTTTCTGTTTGGTGTGCACACAGGTGTGTTCTTTTCCATAAGATCAGTTTACAGTTGTAGTAACATTCAAAAAAAAAATTATCAATGGAAAAAGTGCAGGGACTCATCTCCAAAGAAGTCATTGGAACAGAAAGGCAATGGGCTCTCTCATCAACATAAAAAAAAATCAGAAACTGATCTGGAACAGCCTTAAGTTTGTAAAGCTCCCATATAGCATTGGCATTATACCTCCTTTCCTCTCAACAATCTTCGACGTTAAGTTCAGAATTGGTGTTAAATACCATCAAAGAGGACATAAAAGTTCTGTAATAGCACTTTAGTAATAACTTGGCCTAGATGGCTGATCAACCACAGGATATCAAACCAGTGGATGCTCACTATGCATTTTTGTGACTAAGGAAGACAAATTGATGTGCAATCATCTTTTTCTGAAATCCAAATTGTGCTGACTTTCCCAGCAGAGCCAGGCATTGCAGGGACCTTGATCCAGTTGTGGTAGCAACCTTTTAGTACTTCATGTAGGTTGACCTTTTTTCATTGTGTGATCTTTGATGGAGAGTTTTGGCAGACTATTATAATCAGTGAGGCATCACAGTTGAGAAAATTCTTGTCTTACTCGCTGGAACACCTACACATTAGGTGTCCGGCATGTACCAAGGAAGCAGAAAGTACCTTAAGAATGAGGTAATCTCACTTAAGCTAAAATGCAAAAAGCAAGATACTGAATAATGAAGTACAAAATATGACAGAAAGGAGAATTAATGAAGGTCGAATAGATGGTGTCCATGTGAGTGCACATGCCGCAGTCATATACACCAGTGCTAATAGTCAGGTGATCTACATCGCAGGACAAAGAACATCATTGGTGATTTCAATCCAAAGAGTTCAGTACAGTCAGGCCGTAATTTTTATTGGGACATCTCTAACTTTGATGTAATAATCCCATATCACAGACTAATTACGTTTTTGCAAAATTGTATCACAGTAATTCAACATCTGCAGCAGTACTTGTTCCAAATTTTGTTTTGAGCTTTGGAGGAAATAGCCGATTTCAGCTCAATTTGATCTATTTTAGTTCATCGCAGAGAATTTCCCTGGGTCTAGGCAGTTAATCTGCCATCACTTACAACAAATGATGCACCTTCTACACAGAAAATATTTTTATGATCTAACATGGCAGTGAAATGGAACATGGCTTTGACAGAAAATGAAAATTCAGTTCTAAATCAATTCACAAAAAGATCTCCTTTAAACACTCCTACGATTACTTCAAGTAATGATGAATCTTGAGCATTAGCAATGGACTTCAAGTGATGGTTATCAGATGTACTTATCAACTGAAAGAAATGTCTGTAAGAAAAGTGCCACCATAAAGAAGAAAGAGAACAACCTTTGAATTCTGGAGATGTTTGAAACCATACAGACTGATGGAATGCACTAACTATTCAGTGTATTCCAAGGGTCTGAAACAGATATGATTTCATTGTAATGAAACTGAATCTTGTAAATATACCGTAAGTTGCAAAAGCAAATCTTCAGTGCATAATATATGCTGGCTAGTTGTGTTATTTAAATTTCACTAGTGGGAAAATTTTATGTTTACCACCACTTTCTCCTCTATCCAATCTCTCATGTGAACTGAGGCATTTTCTGAGGAGAGTTCCGGGCAACTGTTGGAATTGTATGAAAGCAAATTATTGCCAATGCTGGAAATTTGAAACAAACATGGAAAATCCAGGAGAAACTCAGCATTCTAAGGTCTGCAAGATAGAGAACGAGAGTTAATAGTTGAAATCCGACATGAAGTTGAGCTATTAAACCATTGTACGGATTCAATAGAACTCTTGTTACTTTTATAAAACCCAAATATCTACCCAAAAATAAAAGATCAATTCCGTAAGGGCAGGACTGAGCAGAAAAGTTCATGAAGACACCCTGAACCCCCACACTGATGGCCTCAGGCAGAATAAGTTTGCCTAGCAAGGATAGATGACACAGATTGGGCTCTGGTTGCCAACATGCCCACGCAGGGGCTGCTAGCCAATCCAGAGCTGGCAGATCCCATCTCTATCCCATCTCTGGAGTTGCAGGGAGCATTTCTGGTTTAGGTCTTGGCCTGGTGGAGGAACCAATCACTACAACCAAGTGGTGCTGGGGTGTGGACACTCAGCAATCACAGGGCCTGTTGCTTTAAACATCAGATTCTATATTCCCTTCACTCATCCTAAAGATCCTGATTAGATTATGGTACATTCCCAAAGGAGCCAACTGCTTTCCAGTACCTCATGCAAAAACCTACATTTCACTTATCAGTTTAAACAATAACAAACAACATCAGCACCGAGGAGTCCATAAGAACTCTCCAGCAGGTTCAAAGATAACCATCAGCAACTCCAGTCATTTTTAATATCTCTATCTCCTGGTGTTGAGGCCACTTGTGTTGTTATTGCAGTCTCAGCCAAGATCAGCTCAGACGTCAAACCTGGGGGATCATATTATTCTGTTATAACGAAGTGTCAGCAGACCCAAAACATCAACTGGTTTCTCTTCACAGATGCTGCCAGACCTGCTGAGCTTTTCCAGTAACTCCAGTTTTTACTTCTGATTTACAGCGTCTGTAGTTCCTTCGGTTTTTGCAATATTATTCTGCACAGCTTTGTATCACATCAGGTGATGTATGTACCCTTGAAAGTGTCAGAGTCACTGGATTATATGAGTTTTAGCTTTGCTTAGTGGTAGGTAGCATTCTTGAGTGAGGCCCTCAAAGGTTCAAGTTCCACTGCAGACTTGACCATGCAATATAGGCTGATGCTTCAATGTAATATTAAAGTATAAACTATTGAGGAAATATAATATTGCTCAGTATTATCTTTTTGATGACATGTTAAAGGCCCTATCTGACTCTTCATATGGTTATTGAAGATATTACTTAAATAACTTGGGAGTCTCTATGGTGCATTGATCATTCGAGCAACAACATCAAAACAGATTAATTCAGTGATGTTTGCGAACCTCCTCTTGCTGCAGATTGGCTGATGTGATTTCCTGATTAACAAATAGTGATTACATTTGATATGTAATTCATGGACTGTGAAGGATATTCAGATATCTCAAGGCCATCAAAAGTGCTATATACAAATAAATTCTTTCTCAACTAGCTTAAACTTACTATGAATCCAAACTTGTTTGCATGTGTTTTCTTCTCCTATCTTCATGCAAACATCTCTTCCCTTTGAAGAATAACGGTGAAATGATGGAAAGATTCACAGACTGATCAAACTTTTAAACTGCATCATGAAGGCTTCTCCCACAGCCAAGACGGCCTCGTGGGTATTTGTATCTCTGAGCTAGAAGCTCCAGGTTCAACTACTGCCCCAAAAGACATCCGTGCTAGTATGTATAATCTTCAATGTAGGTTTAACTCAGTAAATATGAATTAACTTTTTTTAACCACTATAGTTGCAGAGGCATGAAACGATATATAATGTGGGTGCCCAGATGTAGTGTGATTTTAATCTTTAATAGACTGGATGAGGCAGACGCTTCTGTAATATCAGCTTTGTTATCTCAGTAAGAGTATAGGTCTTCATTTAGATGTGGGACATGCTTATTTATAAGGTTCAGATGTGAGACTTACTAACCATGGTTCTGCAGGAAAGCATCCCATTCTTCTTTATGAATCACTGCTTTAAAAAGAATGAACAGGACCAGACATCTTGCAGTTATCTTCAGATCTGCAGGATAAACTGAACATTAGCTGAATCATTAAAGGCATTAAAGTGGGACTCAGAAGGAATCTTCAGCTAATACATTTCTGAACAAATAAATATAACCAAAAAGTTGACAATTGGGAGAATATGAACCTTCCTTGAACAGACTAAATCATAGCTTTTTAGAGCTCTGGACTTTTCATTTGTTTTGGAGTCATATACGTAACAAAAAAATTAACTTCGACGGGGAATAAATATACATTATTTGAACATATAGACTTTCAGAAGTAAATTTACAATGTCCCATAGCATCATGGGAAAATATCCTTCTACAAAAAGAAGATGCTGTCACCATATGGCTGTTTGAGTTTCTGAGTCTCATTTTAGTTTCTCCTGCATCATCACAATGAACATGATAGTTCTGATGCAAATAAGTCTTGTGAGGTCCACCAAGCTGAGGGCACAGGCACTTCCTATATTTAATGACAAAAAGCTCCGTCAGCTAACACCAGAAATTCCTTTTAAGGGTTTTTCTCTTAAAGTCATGGGTTAACATTGCATGTGCAGAAGGTCAGGAAGGCCACAGTAGACTCCAGATTAAACAGACTACCCCCCCAAGGAGCACAGTTGCTGATGAAGCTGTGGCCACAGAGGCAGTGTTGAAAGTGGGACGCTGCTCCTTTTGATGTGAACGTTCATGCGCAGGTTCCACTGTGATGTAACCATTGATAATTCTGATATTGGATGGCGTGACTGTTGTGCTGAAAAAAATGAAAAAGAAACATCAGGCACCTAGGAAGTAAGCATCACAACTGAAACAATGTCCGTAAGAAAAGTGCCACCATAAAGAAGAAAGAGAACAACCTTTGAATTCTGGAGATGTTTGAAACTATACAGACTGATGGAATGCACTAAATGTTCAGTGTATTCAGTGCATCACAACAATAATGACATCTTTAAATAACTCACATTACCGATACAATTGAGAAATCTGATATGAAATATCAGTTTGTCAAATATATCAAATAAATAAATTCATTAAAATAAAAGAATACTTCACATAAAATATGTTGTGGGGAAGTGGCAGGGAAGTCTTCCTAATATCCTAAAACCCTCCTCTCAGGTGTGTGTGGTTGCTAGGATCATGGGAAATTGAAGCACGAGTAGACTCTCAAGCCTGCTTCATCTTTCAACTAGATGATGGCTCACTTTTGATGGCTCATCGCTTTTTCCTGCACTCTTGATATCTTTAAGATCTGGAAATCTTGAAGTCTCTGCATTGAATATGCTAAATGACTGAGCTTCCGTAGCCTATGGGCAGAGCATTCCAAGATTCTTCCTCACCACAGTCCTAAATAGCCAATCCCATATGTTGTGACTGTGATCCCTTGGGTGCTGTCATTCTTAGCCAGGGGAAATATCCTTCTACCATCTGGCCTGTTGAGCCCTATTAGAATATTTGCATGTTTCACTGAGATCAACTTTCATTCTTCAAGACTCTTACATGTCCTGTCTCCTCAAAGAACAATTCTGCCATTTCAGGAGTTAATCTGGAGAACTTTTATTGGGCACTTTCTATGACAAATATACTCTTCCTTGTGTCAGGAGATCAAAACTACACAGTATGCTAGCTATGGATTCATTAACACACTATACAATTGCAACAAGTCCCCTTTACCTGTTGATCAAATCCTCTTGCAATAAAGGCTAATAAAATAAAGTACATCAGATTGTGTTCGGACAGATAACCGAAAATACTGTCAAAGAGTTAGGTTTTGTAGAGTCTTAAAGAAAGAAAGCAAGGTCTAGACGTGCAGGGACTGAATTCCAGAGCGTGGGGCTTAAGCAACTGCAAGTATAGTAACAAGTGGTGGAGTGAATAAAATTAGGAATGCTCATGAGCTTAGAATTAGATAAATGAGACTATTTCAGATGGTTGTGAGAGATGGAGGAGATTACAGAGAGGAAGAAGTAATGTAAGGTATTCAATTTTGGAGATCATACGGAACAAGAAATCACAATTTAGAGTAAAAATACATTAACAGTGACTGGAAGAGATTACAGTCTCAGGTGGGGAAAGGCTCATGAAGGGATATGAAAACAAGAATAAAAATATTGAAACCAAGGCTTTGATCAGGAATCTGTGTTGGTCAATAACATGGGATGACAGGTGAAAATACAGGTATGATTTAAGACATTCACAGCAAAGGTTTGGATGATTTCCAGTTTACAAGGGAAACTGTCAGTTCTGCATTGGAATAGTCACGAGGTAACGAATGGGGGAATTCATTACGTTTGAGAGCTGAAGAATTCAATCTTAGACTGTTGCGACAGAGACAGATGGAGTTTTGAGTGGTGAACCATAAACAATGTTTAAGCAATATTAAAATTGGATGGAACTTATTCTCATCCAGTACTGGATGTATGAAATTGCTGATGTTTGAAATTAGTAACAGCACAGGATTTGAGAGGGGTATTGAGATAGAACTGAGTGTTAAGAGACTATATGCAAGACTCCTCGTGTGCTTTCAGACTATTGTTGTGGGACAATATTGAAGCAAAATAGGAGACCATGGATAGATCCATAGGAACACCAGAAGTAACAGTGTCAGAGCAGGAAGAAAGCACAGTGCTGGAGAAACACAGCAGGTCTGGCAGCATCTGTTGAAATGTCAGAACGTCATTGGATTCAAAATGTCAACTCTGTTTTTCTCCGAACAGATGCTGCCAGACCTGCTGTGTTTTTCCAGCACTCGCTCTTGTAGGTTTCCAGAATCTGCAGGTCTTTGTGTTTATTACAAGAAGAGAACACACCTTTTTTTTATTGATTCATGGCACATGGGCATTCCTCACCTTGGCCAGAATATATTGCCCATCTCCAACTGCCTTTGAGAAGCTGGTAGTATGCTGTCTTTTATTTACTATAGATAGACTCACAATGCTGGTGGAGAGGGAATTCCAGGATTTTGACCCAGCACCCTATGGAATGGAGATATATTTCAAACTCAGGGTGATGAGTGGCTTGGAGGGGAATTTGCACATGACAGTGTTACCAAGTATCTGCTGGTTTTGTCCTTCTGGAAGGTGGTGGATGTGGGTTTGGAAGGTGCTGTCCAAAGAGTCTTGGTGAATCTATGCAGTGCATCTTGGCTGGTACACACTGTTGCTACTGTATGTTGGTGATGAAATGAGTAAATATTTGTGGATGAGGTGCTAGTCAACTGAGCGGTTTTGTCCTGATGGTGTCAAGCTTTGAGTGCTGTTGGAGTTGCACTCATCCAGGAAAGTCGGGTGTATTTCATCACATTCCTAGTACATAGTAAATAGGGTCTGGGAGTCAGGAAGTGAGTTACTTGCTATAGGTTACCTAAACCCTAATTTGATCTTGTATTTACATGGCTAGACCAGTTTCGCTTTTGATCAATAGTAACTCCCAGGATGTTGATAGTGGAGGATTCAACTGATGTAACAGCATTGAATGTCAAGGGGCAATGGTTAGATTTTCTTTTGTTCGAGACGGTCATTGCCTAACATGAATTGCATTTGCTAATGTTTAGTCCAAATATGGATTTTGTCCAGGTCTTACTGCATGGACTGCTTCAATATATGAGACGTTGCAAGGTGCCGAACATTTGAAATCATCAGCATACATGCTGATCGCTATATTTGTAATGGATTGAAGGCCACTGGTGAAGCGATTGAAGGTAGCTGGGCCCAAGACACTACCCTGAGGAGATGCTGACTGACCCTCTGGCTTGGAGATCTTGCCCTTCACCCTTAGATTCTGCATTCTATCTTCATGTTAATTAAGGGGAGTAAGGGCTGTCAAAATTGCAAAGGGTGACAGCTCCCCTGTTCCTGTTTCCCATTTCCAGGGGAAGAACATCAGGTCAGTACCTTTCATGGCTTTGGAGATGCCGAGGCTGTTGACTGGTGTAGTTTTGTTCTTTTTGGTAAACCATTCACTGCAAATGAAGCTTCCTAAATTGACAGTATCTACTATACTGTGAATAAAACATGAGAGGGATTTTTTTCAGAACATAATCAGAAAGGGAGACCCAAATTATGCTTATTTGTGGGACCATTTTGATCATGTCTACATTCACCCAAATGTGCTTCCAATCTAATTAGAAAGCATAAAAAATTGCATAGAAGACCTAAATCAGTGTAAAGACTGCTGCCTAAGGAAAGAGCTGACCTCACACCAAAGATAGTATAAAACGTAACTCTCTAATCAGCATTAATATTCGTTAGGTACAACATGCTAAGATGGAAGATTTTCAATTTTACGTATAATTTCTACCGATGGCATAAAAGGGCATTCAAAGGAACAGAAAATACTGAGCAGGCTCCAATGAGAATGAGTAAAATGTAATTGCTAACACTAATGGCAATAAAACAGTAGACAAATGATTATTTGTGACTGTATCTAAAATTCTGGGCTTTATTATTGATATGTCTTGAACCAGTATACTAGCAAGAAATCTGCAGGAAGGATTTTTAGACAAAGCTTTTGTGTTTGGACATTAGGATTAATACTTGAACATAAAAGAACAAGGAAATACAAATGTGGTTTACTTATTTTGTGCCTGAGTTTCCTTGATCATTTTTATCTAATGCTCCAATAGATATTCAGGAAATCCCATGAGGTTTTTTTATTATGATTTGGCCAGAAGGAGATGTCTGAAATGTTATGAAATTGAAAAAGTTTATAGATAGCTGTATTTTATTGTTCTATTTGCTTCATTATTATATCTTTGAACATTTAAATTAATAAACAACCTTACTCTTGTTCATGATACCAATTTGTTACTCAGTTCTGCTATTGGAATAAATGGTGAATCTAATGCCCCATTTCATTTAAAAAAAATTTCCTTCCTTTATTAACGACACACTTAGAAATGAGTTTGCTCATATAACAATTTGCCAACATCAGAATTGTAGTTTTTGAATCAACAGTTAGGTTGATCAACCTGCACTGGGTAAGTCAGCAAAATGCCCTAAAAAAGTAGGACACAAATTATGCACGGGTATCTCAGATCTCTCCTGCCATAGACATCCTCCTACCTCCTATTCAATTCTTTATCTATTTTGGGGAATACATCTCCTGATCCCTGGCACAGTTAGGGTATGCCAGCTCGTCATAAAATCTTACACAAGGATACCTCCAAAGATACGAAATAGTAAATTTAACAGACAGTAGAAAGGACACACTTTTTTTTAAGACTACCATATGGTATGAATCACTTTAACTGCCCTATATTAGCAAGTATTTCATTTGATAAGAAAAAAGAGAAAGTTAAAGGAGACATGCCTCTAATGTGAAACAGATTTTCACCTTAAAAAAATCTTAACATCATATATCAGATTGATAGAATGGGCTTTTCGTGTTTTCGATCAGTGACAAAATAGTCTCAGTTCTACTACAACAGTATAGTTACTTTAGGTGCCAGCACACACTTGAGTTTTGCTTAACATTATGTTTTAACCAGTGAGTATTTCTAAAGCATTTTATAAAACCAGGCCTTTTATTCCAGGGCCTCTTCCAGATCTAGAATCTGTGTGTTCAGGAAATAATGTTCATTCTGCTTAGTATTATATGTTTACATTTCAAGGATGGATCTATTACTCACACTACATACCATCATATCATGAGTGATATTAGGCCTCCTGTATGGAACAGATTAATGTCTCTTAACTCTTGCGTACAAACAGACAATCAGAAAGGTTTATGTTTTTTGCTGACACATGAAAAACAGAAATGACAATTTGAACAACATTTTCCTGTTCCACACAAGTCCCACATGAGCAGTGATATAGTGGTTATGCTTTTGAAATAGTAATCCAGAGAATGTGAGTTTGTTGAATCTTCCATGGCAGCTTGAGACTTTGACAGAAAGTCTGGGTAGGTTTTAATAAACTGGTATCAATAAAATGGTTAATGACGAAGCAACAAATACAGAGGAACCTTGATTATCTGAACGAGATGGTATTTTGTTTGGTTAATTGATTATTGGGATAACCGGTTCAATGCCTCTCCACTGGGACTCGAAATTTTCTGAAGTTTCCTTTTTCCTCGCTCTGCCTGCATTTCTCCCTCGCTCTGTCTTAGAGCTTGTTTCTGAACAGACACACACTTGTGTGTAAGGGGCCTGCAGCATTGCAGAAGCCTCTCCCGCCTCTGCTCCACTCCAATGGATTGACAGAGTGAGCACTTGCTATGTCCGCTCCCTGTTCAGGAGACTAGGCAGCTGCACACACATGCACCCCTCCCAACTGTGTGCTTTCAACTCTCCACGTTTCCAGCCAGTGGATGGAGTGAAGTGGCCAGATGCCTCTTCTCTCCAATGGGACTCCAGAACAAAACGAAGTAATGGAATGGAGACAGCAGCGGACTGGACACTGACAGCAAGACTGCTGCTGCCTTTAGGGGTGAGTCTCAAAATAGCACATGCACATACAACCTTTTGACAAGTTCCCACTCTGCCCTGTACAGGACAATGTTAGAGAGATTATCTGGGGAAGGGGGGGGCTTAAGGTACACCCCTGCGTAGAACGCCAGGGAAAATGTAGGGAGAAACAGAGAGGGTGGAAGGTCAGTCATTTGGAGACGGTGCCTGGGCACCCATCGATGTCCGGGACTGTAAGAGGGATTCCATTATCAATGCCATACCGCCTCCCCAACACAGAGTTTCACTGGGAGTATTAGTGTCTGGTTAATCACATTGTTAAGTTTGGCCGTGGTTTTATATAAGATGAAGAGAAATTAATGTTCGAGCTTATATAGATATGGAGCACCTGTGGCATAGGTTGTGGAATGAGAGGGAGTAAAGCTGAAGGATTCAAAAAACTGTCTCCACAAAAGGCATGTGTGTTGAGATTTAAATCTTGCGGATTACCAAAAAATGTATTAGATATTTTTAATTAACCAATTAAACATGTTATTACACACAGGTCAGGCAGCGTCAGAGGAGCAGGAAAGTCAGTTTCCGGTCAGGACCCTTTATCAGATCCTGACCTGAAATATCCACTCTCCCGCTCCTCTGATGCTGCCTGACCTGTACTTTTCCAGCCACATATATCTTCGAGGAGAAAGTGAGGTCTGCAGACGCTGGAGATCAAAGCTGAAACTTTATTGCTGGAACAGCACAGCAGGTCAGGCAGCATCTAGGGAACAGAAGATTCGACGTTTCGGGCACATGCCCTTCTTCAGGAATGAGCAGAGAGTGTTCAGCAGGAGAAGATAAAAGGTAGGGAGGAGGGACTTGGAGGGAACACTCTCTGCTCAGTCCTGAAGAAGGGCATGTGCCCGAAACGTCGAATCTTCTGTTCCCTAGATGCTGCCTGACCTGCTGTGCTGTAAGAGGTCAAGGTGAGGGTGATAGGTCGGAGTAGGATGGAGGCGGAGAGGTCAAGAAGAAGACTGCAGGTCAGGAAGGGGGTGCCGGGCTGGAGGGATCCGGCTGAGACAAGGTGGGGGGAGGGGGGATGAAGAAACTGGTGAAGTGCAAGTTCATCCCCTGCGGTTGGAGGGTTCCCAGTCGGAAGATAAGACGTTCCTCCTCCGACCGTCGGGTTGTTGTGGTTTGGCGGTGGATGAGTCCAATGACCTGCATATCCTCGGTGGAGTGGGAGGGGGAGTTGAAATGCTGTGCTACAGGGTGGTTGGGTTGGTTCGTCCGGGTGGCCCAGAGGTGCTCTCTGAATCGCTCCGCAAGTAGGCGGCCTGTCTCCCCAATGTAGAGGAGGCCACACCGGCTGCAGCGGATGCAGTAGATGATGTGGGTGGAGGTGCAGGTGAATCTGTGGCGGATATGGGAGTTTCCTTTTGGGCCTTGGAGAGGAGTGAGGGGGGAGGTGTGGGCGCAAGTGTTGCACCTCCTGCGGTTGCAAGGGAAGGTGCCGGGAGTGGTGGTTGGGTCGGTGGGGGGTGTGGATCTGACAAGGGAGTCGCGGAGGGAGTGGTCTCTACGGACAGCTGATAGGGGAGGGGAGGGAAATATATCCTTGGTGCTGGGTCTGTTTGGAGGTGGCGGAAGTGACGGCGGATGATGCGCTGTACATGGAGATTGGTGGGGTGGTAGGTGAGGACCAGTGGGGTTCTGTCCTGGTGGCGGTTGGAGGGGCGGGGCTCAAGGGCGGAGGAGCGGGAAGTGGAGGAGATGCGGTGGGGGGCACCGTCGACCACGTCGGGGGGGAAATTGCGGTCCTTGAAGAAGGAGGCCATCTGTGTTGTACGTATTTTGAACTGGTCCTCCTGGGAGCAGATGCGGCGGGCCGCCTTCCTGACCTGCAGTCTTCTTCTTGTCCTCTCCGCCTCCATCCTACTCCGACCTATCACCCTCACCTTGTCCTCTTTCCACCTATCACATTTCCAACGCCTCCTTTTGTTTGGAGTACTCCCTACCTTTTATCTTCTCCTGCTGAACACTCTCTGCTCATTCCCGAAGAAGGGCATGTGCCCGAAACGTCGAATCTTCTGTTCCCTAGATGCTGCCTGACCTGCTGTGCTGTTCCAGCAATAAAGTTTCAGCCACATATATCATCAACCATGACTTCCAGCATCTGCAGTCCTTACCGTCGCTATGTTATTACTCATATCCTGAACAGGTAGAACTCGAGTGCAAACTTCCTGGTGCAGAGATTGGGACTGTACTACACCGAGACAAGACTCACCAAAGGGTCTGCTAACAGGGAGTCAAACCCAAATCAATGAAACAGTCAATAAAACAGTAATATCCTTTGTGGAGCCCGCACCAAAAGCAATCGGTAAATACCCTTCAAAGTCCACAGGAATGGACTGGGCACCATGACTGGATGGCTAATAGCCATCTCCCACACCACGTCCTGTTTTCTCAATTATTGAACAACAAACAAGGTGAGCAAAGAAAATGCCCCAAAGACATTGTGAAGTACTTCTTGAAACATGGCATTAATGACTGGGACATGTTTGTAATGACTGTTAAAAATGGCCATGTCTTGTCCATCAAGGTGCATGACATTTTGTGTCACATCTTAGTGTTAAGACTGAGTGGCGACAGAACAGGAATGAAAAGGAAGCAAATCCTGCACTTCAGATCCCACACATTGAGACACACCCTGCCAAAGGTTATGAGAGTTTAGAGTCAGCCTGTTCAGTAACACGGACCCATAAGAGAAACCCACAACCCTGAGTAGACATCAGCCTCAAATCAAGAAGCTGCCATTGGCAAATCAAAGTTCAATATTCAAAATGCAGGAACAAGACATCCTTAGTCATAGTGTATTTTAAAATTTGTCAAGACCTCAGATTTATGGCAAATTATATGATTGCCATGCCAAGCAGTAATCTAGATGCTACACATGTTTCCAAAAGATAGATGAAGGGTCATCCACATTACCTGTTTATTCCTTTGTGTCCCACACTATGTAAAATGGTCATTTTTCACAAATGGTTGTCTTATTGTTTGGCCTCCCAAGCTGCCATGACATGAGATCAGAACCTTGAGGTGCTTTGGACATTTTTACCTTTTGATGCAAAATTGTGTTTTTTTTTAAGTAGAGAATTGCTACAGACAAAACAAAATGAATAAATGTGAACTTAGCACAGTCTGACAATAACCTGTTTAGGATCCATGGAATGTAGCAGCTAAAGGGTATCAGGTATACTTCAAACAGAGAAAGAGAAAGAGATGCAATAGGGAAAGTTAATAAAGCGGTTGACTATCTACCTACTACCCCCACCCTACTCCCTGAAGCAGAAAGCCATTTGCAGACATTTTTTTGTTTTTTTGCCCTTTATACTTAAAAAAAAAAGGAATTATTAACTGACTGCAACCCTGATCTTTGTGTGCGATTGTAGCAAGGTGTACTGGTGAAAAGAAGTATGGAAGTCTGGCTCTAGCAGTAGTGAGCTGTGAATGCCACAGCCAAATCACCTGTTCAACACAGGTCAAAGAACTCTCTTGCTCTGAGTGCCAGAACTAGATAGTTAACAATTCAGCCAAAAGTAAACAGGAGGACAAAAGGACTCTTTTGCTCTGAGTGCATCCACTGTCAAAAGGAAACATCATCAAAGGATCTCAACTGTGAAGCCAATAATCGTGAAATTGACAATTCAACTAACAACCACTCCATGATCTACTCTTCATGACTGATTTAGAGACTAATCCATATGACCTTTAAACTTTCATCCTTTTTAGCACTCACTTCTTATGCCTAATCTGTTTCTAAGCGTGATGCACTATTAGTTATTTTCACTTTTGGGAACTAATAAACTCACTCTTTGGTTAACTTAAGAAAGCCTGATTCAATTGTTTTTTTAAAAACAAAATTAATTTGGTCGGGGGAGAAAAGGCATTCAGAAGAGAGGGATCTTTTTCAAGTTTATCTTGGTACGAATGACTGAAGGGGTGTGTAAATAAAGAAATTCATCCCAGTTCATCCCTCCTTACGTAGAAGCTTAACAATTTGGAGTGATGGGGTGTGGCGCTGGAAAAGCACAGTTGGACAGGCAGCATCCGAGGAGCAGGAGAATTAATGTTTCGAGCATAAGCCTTTCATCAGGAATGTGGGGCGGGGGGCGCAAGGAGGCTGAGAGAAAAATGGGAGGTGGGTGGGGCTGGGAGGAAGGTAGCTCGGAATGTGATAGGTTGGTGAAAGTGGGGGTTCTGGTGATAGTTCGGAGTGGAGGGTGGAGCAGATAGGTGGGAAGGAAGATGAATAGGTAGGATCGCCACCATCTGCAGTACTCACTTCCTCCCAAATTGGGGTGTATGCCTGGAATCATAATAACTTAGGGAGCCTTACCTGGCTCAGCCATAACAAAGACCACACTTGAGGGGATCTGTGTGCCCAAAGATAACTTAATTGATTGAAGGGCAAGCAGGATCCATGCAATAGCTGTTGGAGCTTGATAGTCCAGCTTCTGATTCCCTGATTCATCATGCATAAGATGTCTGGAGTGCCGTAAATATAGTTAAATGATCTAATTTCTTTTTGCAGTATGGCATTAGCTCAGTGAGATGTTACCATGCAGGACCACCTGCTGTCCCTATGCTACTGTGTCAAACTACATAGTCAGTGGGATATTCAGTTCTGTAGATCATCTGATTTGATTTCTTGATCGTTTTTGCCCAGAAAGGATTTGGGAATAAAAGATGAAGTTTGTGTTTTAAAGCAAACTGTATTTACACAAGTTAAGATAATGTAGTGGGATAAAAGATAAATAACATTTATTTACATAACAATGGACAGTATGAACCTTTTCCCGCGTATTGAGTCGGGTATTACAAGGGGGCATAGCTTTAAATTAAGGGGGGGTAGATATAGGACTGATGTTAGGGGTAGGTTCTTCACTCAGCGAGTTGTTAGTTCATGGAATGCCCTGCCAGTAACAGTGGTGGACTGTCCCTCTTTATGGGCATTTAAGAGGGCATTGGATAGGTATATGGAGGATAGTGGGTTAGTGTAGTTTAGGTGGGCTTGGATCGGCGCAACATCGAGGGCCCAAGGGCCTGTACTGCGCTGTATTCTTCTATGTTCTATGTTCTATAACATTAATAGATTCTTGGGAGTAGAGGGCAGTCTGGCACAAATGTTTATCGTGAATTTGGAAGGTTTACAGAAGATAGAGATAGAGGCACAGGCAGATTTTAAAGTTGTGAGTGCAGCTGTTGTCCTTAAGAAAAAAATTAGCAACAAAGTTCCCATTGAGATGGGAAATAATACCATATTCATCAATTGTATTAATGCATGAAGACAAATTGAACTCAATGAATCTCTAAGAAGTACGTATTCCACAGGCAGGAGTGAAATGCAACTGTTCCCTTTGGGATTGATAGGCATTACACTAACAATTATCACATTAGTAAAAGAGAATGTACACTGTTAATTATGAGCCCCAGTTTTCTGCAGCAACTTTAATGGGTACTTAATGTGTAACTCCACTCAGAGTAAGATGTTTCTCAATATAGCAAACTGCAAAGCAGTGTTAATCATCCAGCAAGTTGTGGAGAATTGCAACTCATGATATATTTCATCTCTTGAACCTGTTGGCTGGTTCGCTCCTTAATAATGACATGCATTGTGTACAGACCATTATTTTTATTTTCCCTTGGGTTATTTGCCCCTTTGTCTTATTAGCCTTGGCATAAAAAAGCAGTGTAGCCCGTAGAATAGCTTGGGCTAATCAGTCAAGAATCCTGCTTCACTGTTTAATTGCTTTTAATGTCATCCTAAAATTTCAAATTTGATTGGTCTTTCTGTGCCGTGATTTTATTTCTATCAAAGTTTTTTCTAGCTGAGAGAGACAAAAAAACTTCATATTATTAGTCAGCATTCATTTATTAATTGAATAACTTTCTGACATCTCAATTCCATTTATCATGATGTAAACAGAGCTGGAGGGAAATTTCATCCGATAGTACATCAATACTGAAAGATATTACAGCATAAATAATGTTCCAAATCAGAGTGTCATTAGACAACAATCTGCCAACAAGTGTGCATGGTTGATAAGTACTTCAGACTGCAAGTAATACCATTGAAAATGTAAGAACAATGGGCTCATATTGGTTTGGCAGGTAAATGCTCCATCATTGAGATACTGAGTCAGAGTGATGGGGAACATTTCAAAGAGCAGAGAATGAGTAAATTGGAAAACAACAGAAAATAAATTTTAAAAAGACTAATAATCTAGTTGCTTCAGGAGAAATGCAGGCATAAAGAGGTAGAGAATCCAGGGCAAAGGTGGAATGTAAACAGATTTAACAAAGACTGAAACCAATTCTGAGCTTATTCTTTCACAAGTTATTAAATATGCAGCCCATATTCAATTAACAGGTCACTAAATTATTGACTAAAAACAGGATCACAACATTTTCTCTCTCTAGACTTTTGATTCTGCCAATCTGTGAGAATGTTGAATGTAGCTGAGAAAATTGAGGACACTTACCATCTCTATTAACAATCTGCAGTAATATGAACAACTCAAAGCAATCCAGTTATGTGTTGGTGCGTTCTACCAAGAGGACTTTTTCCACATGTGCACAGCCAAGGACGCTTCACAATCATCATTTATCATTCCCATTCCCTGCTCATACGAAGCATTTAATGTGTGTGATTTATAACATCCTTTGCTGCCAGTTGATATTATTTCCAGGTGAATTTCAAAATTAATAAACCTTCTATCTTTTAAAAAGATAATTTGTACTGACTACAGTGTTCTAGCATATGACTTTTACTGTGGAGCTTTTATGAGCTTGCCATTGAATGAGCAGTATTCTCAAAGCTGTGCATCATGTGGACTAAAGAGTTTGGTTTTGAAATTAATTACCCTGCTCCCTGAGCATTCATCAGAAAGTAATGCATATCTCTAAAGACAACAGATAAAAACCAGAAAGATAAAGGAAATGGGAAGTAAAAATGAAAGGTGAAAGTTTTATCTTAAAATGCTAGGACCCACAAGACTGAATAGGTCCAGACTTCAACCCTCAAACTGCAGTGAGTTAGGTGATCATAGCCACGAAAATGCTACAATAACTTCAATACACCTTTATTGGGAGGAAGAAGTTAGCTAAACTTCCCAGACCAGAACCAAAGTTTACTTATGTGTAGGCATTATGTAAGAACCAGATCCTTTGATCTTCCTGGTAGTTGGACAATTTGAAACTATTTGCTAGTCAGGCTGATGAACTGCTTGAACAATAGACACTTTGGCAAACGAACCTGAGTGGGTTTTGAATATCGATGTAAAGCTAGAACTGATGAAATACAGTCAATCAAAACTGAAGTTGCCACTAACCAAAACCCAGCAGATAATAATCTGCAATGCAAAATACAAGTTTTGGGCACTGATCCAGTAACTCTTTGTGCTGCCTGAAAAGATTCAAACACTCCTTCTTTCCTCTTTTGAACAAGTTGATATATGCTTAGCTCCAGATCCATGGTTGGCAGTTCTCTGCCAACTCACCCACAAACATAAAAGCATGATTGTTGACAGTGAGTGAAAGCACACACTTTGTGACCACTTTAGAAACAGCAGTCAAGCCTCACCTGATATTAATAGATAACCTTGACAGCAGGGAGCACTAGATCATGTCAGTACCAAGGCCTTGCATAAGCTAACTTCTCCCTCCTTTATCCACAAATGCGAACGTTAATTGTAATGTCCCGTCAGCACTCTGGTTCAGATGGTCTACGTCAGTGACAAGTTGGTATTAAAGCTTCCTAGTCTATATGATTTGATATCAAACAAAGGATACAACTTGCAACAAATATTTTTGAAGGTACAGAAACAATAGCCCACCTAGACTTCCTCATTTTGGCTATGTTAATGTTCAAATCTATGTTAATCTATTTTTACACAAACTGAAAAGCCAACTAAGGGTTCAGACAAGATTTACAAGGATGTTGCTAGGGTTGGAGGATTTGAGCTATAGGGTTGAATAGGCTGGGGCTGAGGGGCGACCTTATAGAGGTTTATAAAATCATAGGGGACATGGATAGGATTAATAGACAAAGTCTCTTCCCTGGGGCGGGGGAGTCCAGAACTAGAGGGCATAGGTTTAGGGTGAGAGGGGAATTTTATAAAAGAGACCTAAGGGGCAACATTTTCATTTAGAGGGTGGTACATGTATGGAATGAACTGACAGAGGAAGTGGTGGAGGCTAGTACAATTGCAACATTTAAAAGGCATCTGGATGGGTATATGAATAGGAAGGGTTTGGAGGGATATGGGCTGAGTGCTGGCAGGTGGGACTAGATTGGGTTGGGATATCTGTTCAGGATGGACAGGTTGGACAAAAGGGTCTGTTTCTCTGCTGTACATCTCTACAACTCTATAAAACTAAGTATAAAATGAGTTAACATTAACTATGAAATCAGAGCAACCTTTCTGAACAACTGAGATTTTATTACTTAATTACTTTATTACTTAAAATCCATATGTGACAATGCTGCTCCTTTAACAAGGTTATGCTGTCTTTTTTCAGTGAGGTTGGAAGATCTAGGCTTGAAAGGTTTTAGGGCCAATTTGATTATAGCTAACAGATACTGTCTCAGGCAAAAAACTTTCAAGTTTAAAAAAAACACTTGTACAATGAAAGGGGAGCAGCAGGTTTTCCCAATTCTGCTTTTCTCTGGCTTGGTTTGGTTTGATTTGAGCAGTCTGGCTGTTCAGTGAAAGCAGTCAGTCAGTGAGGCTGGTGGTCCAAGAAACAGAAGAAGGTGTTCGGATGCTGAATCGCTCAGCCACCTTTCTCTCTCTCTCCTGTAAGATCCTGGGTTTGATGCTACCTTTTTTGCCGAGGAGTGTTTATGGGGGATTGTTGCATTTATTTGGAACAGCATCAATAAGTTGGGATAATCTGTTGGGTTTTCGGATTGGTTATTCTTCTATGTTCTGTTCTGTTTCGTTTGTGTTTCATTTGGAAATCTTGCAAATAAATTCTGTTTTGCTTAAAACTAAGTGATTCGGGCCAGCTGCATCACCCCTGGAATATCCATTGTACACCTGCTTAAAACAACTAGCAAAGGTGGAGTTTGGGCTACTTACTTGAAATGTTTTGAGGGGGTCTGGCCTGGTCCATAACACAAAAGTTTAATCCAAGTAAATATTACCAATTTATTACGGAGACACTAATGTAATAGCTGAATATGTAAATAAATTACTGAGTTATAAAAGCCATAAAATTCCCAAGTTTGATTATGGTCATGTGTTAAGTTATTTGATTTCAATCAAGATTTACCTTCCCCATGCCAATTTTCTCTGACTATATAATTATCTCAGGCTTGAGACCACTAGAGTTACATTGTTGCTTTAATAAATATCTAATCCCACTGCACAAAGTAGATGTGATTTTTTTCATTGCATATCCATGTTAGCCATCATATCATGCGCAGTTTAAAGCGATAAACTTATTTTTCGCTTTTCACACAATAACACCATATTTTGAATCCTCATTCCAGAACTGAAAAAGTAAATGAAAACCCACCTCTCTTCAATGCGAACCCATAGGTCACTGAACTGTCGTTGCCGCTGTGGCTTGGGAAGCTTCTTCTGTCGCTTCTTTTGGCGGCCAAACTCTTCCAATTGACTAAGGCTGTCTGGCATCAGGAGGTGAGGAGAAATGATGTCATCATCTAAATCAATAGGAGAAGTCTCAGAAGGAAGTGGCATGGAATCTTCCATGGAATCGACTGGAGCGGAAGAAGTTGATGGAAGTGATGAACTACCTGAAGATAATCCACTTTTCTCTGTTTTTTTCCTTTACAAAACAAGAATGGATTCAATTAAGGTTTCAGTATAATCTAAGCTTGCTAATACTCTCATTGATTTCATTCTATTCCATGCCATATATTTGATAAAGCAGGATGACAAAACCTCGAAGTCATTTGTGTTCTGATGGAATTGTTCTTGACCTGAAACTCCTCTTCTTTCTTCACAGATGCTGCCTGACCTGTTGACAATTTCCCATAAGTGACAAAATAAGTTTATCACATGCTCCCACCAAAAAGCCTATGACTGTAAGTTTTTCTATGGAAATGCCTCTGGTTGCTAATGATATTACCTCAGATACTGTTGTGAATTTAATTAGGTGCAGCACAAACTTTGCTCCAAGAGAAAACTAAGCATATAATTTATTGGCATTGGTCTGTGACTAGATTGGTTTGCGATATCTGGTCGGCATGGACAGGTTGGACCGAAGGGTCTGTTTCCATGCTGTACATCTCTATGACTCTATGACTGTAAGCTGAACTTAAAAGGGTATTTGCTCAGGTTAGTATGCAGTTAAAATTGAGGCAGGAGTACGTTGTTACTCCACTCCAATTATTCCATGTTGTGAACAATGCAGTAAGTATACATCTTCCTGTTACCAAAATTACCAGTTAAATACATTATCTATAACAGATTTTAAACAAAAAGATTTATCAGCTTTAGCTTAACATCAGTCAAAACTTATTTCATAAAGAAACACTAATCAATTAACATATACATCCAGTAATATGGAAGAATAATTGCTTATCCCTGCAAATATCCACAAAACACAAAGCAGTGTGGTGATCACTGATGGAGAATCATGCAATTTTGCTACCTGCTACCTTAGCTTCTAGAACACTCATTTACCCCATTCAGGATAACCAGAGGGTGGCTACTCTGGAACAATAAGAAATTCAGTAGAAATGTTTTTTACTCATAATGGAAATTTTTCTAGGACGAGAAGTGGTAGAGGCAATTCACAAAATGGTTTTAAGGTGATGTGAGATAAGCACATGAGGCAGAAATTAACGGATAGGTGTGATGAAGTAAAATGGGGGAGGATAAACACTATCATATTCCAGTTGGAGCACTTGGCAGTTTCTGGGCATTATAGTTTATGTAAATCTACGTAAAGGATACCAGCTCCAAACTGCTCAGCTTCCTGAACAACACTGAGACAATCAAAACACAGGACAACCAGGAATATTCACAGCCCCTCATGTACTCTGGCAAGGGGGCTTCGTTAAAGATGGGTGTATAAGACTTAACGCTGAGAAGTGCCTTAAGCAACGTACACTATGATGATGTCATGCAGACTTGGAGGTAGAACAGTCTAGGATCTTGAAGGAGTGAGACCTATCATCCAGTCATCCTCATAGTCTCTGTAACAATGTCTATCGTGTCAGTGTAACTTGTACTTAGTACATAGTTGCCAACATCCAATAAATAACGTCCATCAGATAAAAAAGTGGATTTCCTCGACCGTATTCAACCAAGGGCTGACCATAGTTCAGAATGGTGCTGCAAACAGCCCTGGGGGAACAATAGCGAGGAGCACTCATACAACAATCAAGGCAGAGTGGACCACATCACTGTCGTTTACAGCAGTATACACAACTTGATAATGTAAAGAGGATCGGAGTAGGAGAAAGCACAGCAACAAAAGGGACCATCATCATCAAGGTGGGATTGGATGAACGTGAGGGGGCATCACAAGGAGGAAGGTCAGTAGAGAGCATTGCGGTGAATTAACTGTTTAATCTTTCTGAGACAGATAAGTCAGAATTTTCAGCCCAATAAAGGTAAAATATTGTAGATGCTGGAAATCTGAAACAAACACATGGAAGGCTAGAGAAACTCAGCAGATCTGGCAGCATCAATGGAGAGAGTTAATGCTTCGAGTCTGATACAATTCTTCTTACAAACTTCTGTTGCTCTGTCCAGAGATGCTGGCAGATCTGAGAGTTTCTCCAGTCTTCCTTGTGCTTATCCCAGAATTATCAGACTTTGCTACCACCTACTCCATTCCCTTTACTCTGCAATGAGTATTGAAGCCATTCAACCAACTTCTACCTCAATTATTTTTTAACAATGCAGATTTGATAATAACTGTAATAGAAAGAAACTATATTGCATAGCCACAAATGTAATAAAGGGACTGAATTTAATTCTAAGCATAATATTACATCAATCTATTTTGTTATCCAAGTGAATATCCTACTGTGCTTTGCTCTGAAGAAAGTTTACCAACTCTACTACTGCTGCGAGGTCCCATACCAATGGCTTCCGCACTACTGATAAAAGGCTAATATTAGTCACTTGAGGCTCTTTGAGTGGAAGCTTCTGTCTTTTTGAGGATTCAAGCCTCTGTAGGCCTGACCACAAAATGGTCTGACAAAGTTATCTTTCTGCAGTTGTTACTGGTTGAGGGGACGGTGAGAGAGTCAACTTTTTGATTTTTGAGAGAGGGCTAATGCTCCTACTGTGAAACTGCTGCTCCCATGATGCTGAGGTGTGGCAGCTGTAGGAGAGGGGGCTGCAGTGGTATGATTAAAGCACTTATCTCTTTTATTCCCTCAACCTGTATAAATTAAACATTTGCTTTTCTGAGGAAGAGTGTTGGAATAAATTAGGACCAGAAGTCCTTGGGGTCGAGAGTGTGGTGCAGGAAAAGCACAGCAGGTCAGGCAGCATCCGAGGACCAGGAAAATCGACATTTTGGGCAAAAGCCCTTCATCAGGAATGAGGCAGGTTGGAACTGGGATAAGGTGGGGCAGGAGAAATTAGGAAACTGGTGAAATCCACATTGATGCCATGGGTTGGAGGGTCCCAAGGCGGAAGATGAGGCATTCTTCCTCCAGGCATCAGGTGGTGAGGGAGTGGCGATGGGCGAGGCACAGGACCTAAATGTCCTTGGTGGAGTGGGAGAGGGAGGTGGAGTGCTCAGCCTCGCGGCGGTGGGGTTGATTGATGCGGGTGTCCCGGAGATGTTCTCTAAAGCACTCTGTGAGTAGGCGTCCTGTCTCCCCAATGTAAAGGAGACTGTATCGGGAGCAATGGATACAGTAAATGACGTGCAGGTGAAAGCTTGATGGATGTGGAAGGCTCCTTTGGGGCCTTGGACGGAGGTGAGGGTGGAGGTGTGGGCGCAGGTCTTGGATTTCCTGCGGTGGCAGGGGAAGATGCCAGGAGGGGAGGGTGAGGTGTTGGGGACCTGACGAGGTAGTCGCATAGGGAATGGTCTTTACGGAAAACGGATCCGGGGGAGGGGGTATATCTCTGGTGGTGGGGTCAGTTTGAGGTGGTGGAAATGGCGGAGGAGATGCGATATATACGAGGTTGCTGGGGGTTCTGTCCTTGTTGGGGTTGGAGAAGTGAGTTTGAGGGCGGAGTTGTGAGAAGTGGATGAGATGCGCAGTCCTTGGGCCTGCTCCACATTTCAAAGAAATCTCAACTAATCTATTAATGTTTCAAATTTCGCATTCCCATTTAGCTCTGAGAACCTTTTAACTTTTTTGCCTAATAATAATGTAAAAGCACAGGCTACAATTATAAAAAAGTCAACTCAGTCTTCCCAGAGCTATTCGAATTGATTCCAGAATGGTGATGGCCTCGTACATGACCTGATCCTCTGTATATACTGTTAGCCATTCTGGTATAGCTCCTTCGCAAGTCTTCCCACATCTGACATAACTGTCTGAGTGAAGCACTTTTCTTTACATTGCTTGACCCCTGAGGAGGACCCCAACTCTTCCTCAGTAGAGCTGAATTTGAACTCGCAACAAAACTGACCCATGAAAGAAAACAAAGGTTAAGTTAAACGCGCAGTCACTGCTTCTGATTTGTGTAGGTGAGACCAGAAAAAGAGAATATCAAGACAGCTACAAATCAAATAAATAATTTAGGGAGAACGTCTTCACAAAAGATAACTTTTTTAAAACATTATTTTTGGAAGTAGTTACATAGTCATCACATTTTGTTTGAAATTGATATATTAAATTTGAACTTAGCATCACAGTATAACTGATTTTTCAAAAGAATTCCCACATTTGCAAAAGGACATTTCTTCTAAAATATAACATATATAATTTATTTTAATATTTAATAAGTTTAACTTTCTTTTTGGAAGCGCATTCTTCAGAACTATGCTATGCACTTTCTTAACATATTGCTCAAATTCTTAGTTTCAAGAAAATAAATTGTAAATCACCTTAAAAGAATCTGGAACAGGAAGATTAATGTTGATTTACTTATCTGATCCTGGCTGGAGACCTATGGTTATTTACACAGGCAGGCATGATTACTGAAAGCCTTTGGAAGATACTTAAGAACATCTTTGCAAGGTCTACTGACTTTGGAGATAACAAGCCTGTCTGCTGCCACTGCAAATTAGTAGAATGGTGACCTTCACCTTCATGGTAAAATCTAAACTTATTACATGTATTTTCAATCCAAGTGAAAACACATTTTCTTTTGTTCAAATGCAATATATTTCCCTGCTGTTTTACCAAAGTCCTATAGAGTGACTTGAAATATATGAGAATAACAGAATGTGTCTTGAAAATCTATCTGGTTCTTGTTACCAAAATAGAACAACCTGCAGATTATTTCTGGGAATACTGATAAAGTACAAGTCATTGAATTGAGATTTTGTTAATGATAACACTACAATATTGAAGTCTCAACCAAAAAAAAACTTGACTCCCAGCCATGACTAATATTAATACTTGAGCTTTTTTCTCTCAATTTAGCTTCTTTATCCTGTACCATAGCCTTTGGGATGATTAAATAAAAGTGGTGTTTTCTCAATATCTACAAGTAGGTAGTCTCTCTTTTCCTTAAGATTAAATATTACTTCCTAATTTAGGGCTGTATATGTTTGACAGAAAACATTTTGATAAAATTCTTGAAACCCAAAATTGGATGCAAAACTTGAACAGCAATCTGTAAAATTCCATGTGAAATGTACGTGTTCTTCAGTTACCTTGACTTTGTACAGGGGCTTTACAGTTAAAATTTATGATAAGAAAAACAATCTGGCCTAATCGCTCACATGAAACAACTCTACACTGGAATCACTTTCTCTTTGCTTAAAACCTTGGCAGGGAACATTATATTTTACTGCTTCCAATCATGACATCTCAGTCAAGTCAAATTTATGTTGGGTTCTTGATAGGAATGTTTGTTGAGAAAATATTGGCCAAAATTTAGGTTGGCCAACATGCTCATCAAAAGTTGTACAGAAGGGGCTTTACTTGAACATTCTGTCCAGGTAAAGCTCTCAGCGCTGACCTTGATCCCAATTTTCTAAACACAACAGAAACTCTGAGATGGAGCTTTAATATTAAAGCTCTTCATCCTTCAGATCTTACCTGAGAGTGTGTTTTTGTCTGAATTAGAAATGGCCCAACCTCAATGCTACCTTATTCTTTTCCACTTTACCAGGTTTTATAGATTATCTGTCAACTGCAAGCAATTAAAAAAAAAACGCCCTGAAGAACATCATATTAAGGACCCAATCACCCTCTGATTTTTAATTTATTCATTCATTTAGAACATGGAACAGTGCAGGCCCTTCGGACCTTGATTTGTGCTGACCTTTTATCCTGCTCTAAGATGAAACTAACCTACATACCCTACATTTTACTACCATCCATGTGCCTATCCAAGAGTTGCTTATATGTCCCTAATCTGTCTGACTCTACTCCCAACGCTGGCAGTGCATTCCATGCACTAACCACTCTCTGTTTAAAGAACCTACCCTGACATCTCCCCTAAACCTTCCTTCAAACACCTTAAAATTATGCCCCCTTGTGACAACCATTTCCACCCTGGGGAAAAGTCTCTGGCTATCCTCTCTATCTCTGCCTCTTATCACCTTGTAGACCTCTATCAAGTCACCTCCCATCCTTCTTCATTCCAATGAGGAAAGTCCTAGCTCCCTCAACCTTTCTTCATAATACATGCTCTCCAGTCCAGACAACATCCTGGTAAATCTCCTCTGCACCCTCTCTGAAACTTCCACATCCTTCCAATAATGAGGTGACTAGAACTGAACACAATATTCCAAGTGTGGTCTAAACAGGGCTTTATAGAGCTGCAGCATAACCTTGTGGCTCTTTAACTCAAATTTGCACATTGGAGACCAGCATTTGGATGTGGAACCTTTACATATTTTTTAAGGCAAAAGTAGATAGATTCTTGATTACCAACAGGATGAAAGATGATTGGAAATATGCGGAAATGTAGAGTTGAGGGTAAAATCAGATGAGCCATGAGTGACCGAACAGGCTTAAAGGGCTAAGATGGCCTAGTCTTATTGCTTGCTTGTATGTTCATGTTTATTGTACTTTCCCAATTATCTTTGTGAAAGTACTGGTGAGTTTCTTTCTTGAACTGTTGCAATGTGTGATGAAGGTATTCCCAAAATACTATTCTGCAAGATTTTGCTCCAGTCACAATGAAGGAAAACTGATATATTTTCCAGTTAGTCATGTGTGAATTGAAGAGTAACTTGGAGTTTTTGGTGATCCCAATGAACATTTCAAGATTATGATCAAGAGATTATGGAAATCAAGGGATATCAGAATAGAAATGTGAGGTTAATATAAATTTTAAGTGTGATCTTATTAAATGGACGAGAAGGCAAGGGGAACCACATGGCATACCTCTGCTCCGATTTCTTTTGTTCTAATGCTTTCGTGTACCTGCAGACCTTGTCTTTCTAACAGGTCATGGTGGTGGATTTGAAAGGTACTGTTGCAGAAGGCTTGAAAAGTACTGCAGTGCATCTTGTAAATGGTACACACCAATATTTCCCATAATTTCTCTCCATTGTGTGCAGCAACAACCTGTTCATTGCATTGTGCTGTCTCCTTAATTTTATCAAGTAGCCATCTATCTTAAAGGGATCTTAGTTATTTGTTGTGCGTTATGTTTTTTCTTGTGCGCTATGTCCAGATTGTCAAGTTGCAGTGCACTTTAGAGGAACACTGATAAACAGTATGATTGGTCAGGCAGTGAATGTTTCAAGTGATGAAGGCAGTGCCAATAAACAGAACTGCTTTGCCTTGGATAATGGTGAGCCTTTGAACAGTGCTGGACCTATACTGATCAAGCCAAATAAATAATATTCTGTCACACTCCTTATTTGTGCTTTGTTAGGTGGTAGTAAGGCTTTGGGGAGTCAAATGGTGAGCTAATTGAAACAGAATTCTTAGCCTTGTAGCTACAGTATTTGTATGACTGGATTAGTTTCACATCAATGATGAACCCAGGCTATTGATGCCATTAATGTCAAAAGGAAGTGATTCCACTCTCTCTCTTGTTGGAAAAAGTAATACTCTGTCACTCATGGACGACTACATCATCTGAGGAGTTTTGGGTGGATCTGAGTCACTCTGCAATCATCAAATACTACTAATTCTGGTAGATAGAAGGAACCATTTTCCTCAGATCTCTTCTGTTTCTTTTGCCAGACACTCCAAATTGGGTACTTGATCTTTCACCACTGAGAACAGCTCTTCTTCTTGAACTCTGCCTAGACCCCTCATGATTTTGAACACCACTATCAAATCTCCTTTCAACCTTCTCTTTCCCAAGTAGAACACTGCCAGCCTGCACAATCTATCTGTGTAACTGAAGTGCTTCCTCCCTAGAAACAGTCATCGAGTCATAGAGATATACAGCACGGAAACAGACCCTTCAATCCAACTCGCACATGCTGACCAGAAATCCTAAATAAATCTAGTCCCATTTGCCAGCATTTGGCCCATATCCCTTTAAACCCTTCCTATTCATATACCAATCCCAATGCCATTTTAAATGTTGTAATTGTACCAGTCCCCATCACTTCCTCTGGCAGGTCATTACATACAGGCACCACCCTCTGCTTGAAAAAGTTGCCCCCAAGTCTGTTTTCAATTTTTCCCCTCTCACCTTAGATCCATGCCCTCTAGTTTTGCATTCCCCCACCCAGGGAAAATACCTTGTCTATTTACACTATCCATGCCCCTCATGATTTTATAAACCTCTATAAGGTAGCCTCTTAGCCTCTGAGGCTCCAGGGAAAACAGCCCCAGCCAATTCAACCTCTCCCTATAGCTCAAACCCTCCAACCCTGGCAACATCCTTGTAAACCTTTTCCGGCCCCTTTCAAGTTTCACAAAATCCTTCCTCTAGCAGGAAGACCAGAATTACATGCAGTATGTCAAGAGTACCCTAACCAATGTCCTGTACAGCCGCAACATGACCTTCCAATTCCTATACTTAGTGCACGGTCAAATAAAGGCAAAAATACCAAATCTTTTTCACTATCCTGTCTACCAGCGACTCCACTTACACAGAACTATGAACCTGTATTCCAAAGATTCTTTGTTCAGCAACACTCCCCAAGACCTTACCATTAAGTGTATCAGCCCTGATTTGCTTTTCCAAAATGCAGCACCTCATATTTATCTAAATTAAATTCCATCTGCCACCTATTGGCCCATTTAATCAAGATCCTGTTGTAACCTTCTGAGGTAACCTTCTTCACTGTCCACTACACCTCCAATTTTGGTGTCTTCTGCAAACTTACTCACCATACCTCCTATGTTCACACCCAAAGCATTTATATAAATGATGAAAAGCAGTGGACTCAGCACTGATCCTTGTGGCACACAACTGGTCACAAGCCTACAGTCTGAAAAGCAACCTTCCAAAACCACCTTCTGTCTATCATCGAGTCAGTCCTATATCCAATTAGCTAGTTCTCCATCTATTCGATGTGATATAACCTTGCCTACCAAGTCTACCATGAGAAATCTTGTCAAACACCTTACTGAAGTCCATGTAGATCAGGTCCACTGCTCTGCTCTCATCAATCCTCTTTGTTACTTCTTCAAAAAACTCAATCAAGTTTGTGACACATGATTTCCCACCCACAAAGCCATGCTGACTATCCCTAATCAGTCCTTGCCTTTCCAAATACATGTAAGTCCTTTTACTTTATCATCTTTCTTAAACAGTGGCACCACGTTAGCCAACCTCCAGTCTTCTGGCACCTCGCCTGCGACTATTGAAGATACGAATATCTCAGCAAGGGGCCCAGCAATCACTTCCCCAACTTCCCACAGAGTTATAGGGTACACCTGATCAGGTCTTGAGGATTTATCCATCTTTATGCAGTTTAAGACATCCAGCATCACTACCTCTGTAATATGGACATTTGTTAAGAGATCACTACTTATTTCCGCATGTTCTCTATCTTCCATATCCTTCTCCACAGCAAACACTGATGAAAAGTATGTATTTAGTATCTCCCCCATTTTCTGCAATTCCACACATAGGCAGCCTTGCTGATTTTTGAGGGGCACTATTCTCTCCCTAGTTACCCTTTTGTCCTTAATGTATTTCTGGAATCCCTTTGGATTCGCATTAACCCTATTTGCCAAAGCTATCCCATGTCCCCTTTTTGCCCTGCTGACTCCCCTCTTAAGTATATTCCTACTGCCTTTATACTCTTCTGGGGAATCACTTGATCTCTGCTGTCTATACCTGACATATGCTTCTTTCTTATTCTTGACCAAAACCTCAATTGCTCTAGTCATTCAGCATTCCCTACACTTACCATTCTTGCCCTTCAGAGTCCGGATTAGAGTGGTGCTGGAAAAGCACAGCAGACCAGGCAGCATCCAAAGAGCAGGAAAATCAACATTTTAGGCAAAAGCCCTTCAACAGGAGTGAGGTGATTCATCAGATTTTGCCCATTCTTGCCCTTCACCCTATCAGGAACAAATTGTCATTATCTCATTTTGAAAGCTTCCCAATTTCCAGCCATCCCTTTACCTGCAAACATCTGCCCCGAATCAACCTTTGAAAGTTCTTGCCTCATACTGTCAAAATTAGCCTTCCTCCAATTTAGAACTTTAACTTTCAGATCCAGTCTATCATTTTCCATCATTATTTTAAACTAATAGAATTATGGTCAGTGGCCCCATTGTCATCTCAGTCACCTGCCCTACCTTATTTCTCAAGAGTAGGTCAAATTTTGCACTTTCTCTAGTAGGTACATCCACATAGTGAATCAGAAAATCTTATTGTAGATACTCAACAAATTCTACTGCATTCAAGCCCTTAGCACTATGGTAGTCCCAGTCCATGTTTGAAAAATTAAAGCCCTAAAGAAGGGCTTATGCCCGAAACATCGATTCTCCTGTTCCTTGGATGCTGCCTGACCTGCTGCGCTTTTCCAGCAACACATTTTCAGCTCTGATCTCCAGCATCTGCAGTCCTCACTTTTTCCTGAAAAATTAAAATGCCCTACCATAACTACCTTAATATTATTCTTACAGATAACTGAGATTTCCTTACAAGTGTGTTACTCAATTTCCTGCAGACTATTGGGGGTGATCTACAGTACAATCCCAATGAAGTGATCATCCCTTTATTTCTCAGTTCCACCTAAATAACTTCCCTGGATGTATTCCCAGGAATATCTTCCCTAAACACAGCCATAGTGTTATCCCCAATCAAAAATGCCACCCCCACCTTCTCTCTTGTCCCCCCTTTCGATCTTCCTATAGCATCTATACCCTGGAACATTAAGCTGCCAATCCTGTCCATCCCTGAACCACATCTCTGTAATTGCTATGATATCCCAGTTCCATGTTCCTAACCATGCCCTGTGTTCACCTGCCTTACCTGCTAAGCTTATTGCGTTGAAATAAATTCAGTTTTATTTATCAGTCCTACTTGTTCTGCACTTTGTTCCTGCCTGTCCTTAATGTTTGACTTACTTCTGTCCCCAAATGCACCAGTTCCAGACTGATCTCTTTCCTCACTATCTCCCTGGGTCCCAAACCCCAATTTTACTGGTTTAAATCCTCCTGAGCAGCTCTAGCAAATCTATAATAATCAGTAACATGGAAGCTCTCCCTAATCTCCCACATCCAACAGGAAGAGCACATCATTCTACTAAAGGCCATCTTTGCATCCTTGGTTCTATAAATAATACAGCAAGTACTAAAGCAAAGAAGTTATGATGAACCTATACGAAATATTATAAACTCAGCAAGAATATTGTGTCCTTAATGTATTTGTAGAATCCATTTGGATTCGCTTTAACCCTACTTGCCAAAGCTATCTCATATCCCCTTTTTGTCCTCCGAACTTCCCTCTTAAATATATTCCTACTGCCGTTATACTTTTCTGGGGAATCACTCGATCTCTGCTGTCTATACCTGACATATGCTTCCTTCTTATTCTTGACAAAACCTCAATTGCTTTAGTCATCCAGACTTTAGGAAAGTGAGACAGAATTCGGGAGAGTTTCTATATTACTGATGGCTATGTCTATAAGAAATATGTTTGGTTGCAAAACCAATTGGATTGCATGGATCAGTTGGAGCGGCAGTTAGATGCAATGAGGAATTTACAGGAGTTAGGGGTGTGATGAATGGCAGTTGCAAGGGGGAAATAAATCAAAGGTACAGAAAGGTAGATGAGTAACCTCCAGAAACCCTTTTCCAAGCTGCCCTACTGGCATTTTAGTAATTTGTACACATCCCTAGGTTTTGTGGTGCTTGTTATTTTATCTTGGCTGTCCTCATCCATCCAACAAAAATGTATGACTTCACACACCTCAGCACTGAATTTCATCTGCCACCTGTCTGCCAATTCACAAACTTGTTCATATTCTCTTGAAGTCTATAGCAGTGATTCCAAAATTCTTCAATATCAAGAAACACTTAAATGAAACAATTCCACGGCACATCCACTTTTTCAGAAGAATTGATTGCTCATGAACATTATATTTACATGTATTTACTATTGTTATGACCTTACTAGGGAAGTTTGTAACATAGTCCACACAACTGACTAAAAAAGGATCAAAAAGAATTATTGTTTCAAATTCACTGGCAAAAATATGCGATCGGCAACTGCTAGCACGGACATACGTTCAAAATCTGTTCAACTCAAGTATTTCTACTGTGCATAAGCAATGGATCAGAGCCAAACACAACATGAAATAAATTCCCATGGGTTTGTGGGAAATCTAGGCCTGTCGGTGTGCATGGAGACTTTTGATCCAAGTGGAATTGATGAGAAGGCCACGTGCAAACCTTGCTCCACTAAACACTGCTCCTACACTTATTGCCTTTCATGTAAGGCAGGGCTGAAAATACCAGCTCACCGAGGTATGCTGTCATAAACAGCAAGTGTACAGCAAACAACATGGTCAAGGATTGTCAGATATTCAGGTACCGCAGTCAGCTAAAACACTTCAAAGACACCCCTCCAAACTTCAGCTTCATTGTGTGATCCATTGTGTCTCTCTACAAATTCCTCTTTTTCTCTCAACATTAGCTTTTCTGCTCAATTAGAAGATAGTGAACCAAATGGATTGCATACCCAGTATTAGCCTTCCAAATTTCAAACTTTTCAAACTTTTCTTGCAGTGCTTTGAGATGTTTGAATATGAGTTTGTGCACTTTACAGCTGTGTCTGCTGCTTCCGATGTTAATGAAAAGATGTCAAGTGAATCTTTTGCCACTGTCGCTAACCAAAGGCCCAGTTTTGACGTGAAACCTCGAAGTTTATCTGAATTAAATTGAATTTATTGTCACATGTACCGAGGCACAGTGAAAAGCTTTGTCTTGCGAGCAATACAGGCAGATCACAGAGTTAAGTAGCACAGATAAGTAAATAATAGGTAAACAGCGGCAAAAACACAGGTACAGGCGAATGTTAAGAGCTTGTGAGTCCATTCAGTATTCTAACAACATTGGGGTCAAAACGGTTTCAAAACTGGCTGGTGCGTGTGTTCAGGCTTCTGTACCTTCTCTCCGATGGTAGAGGTTGTAGAAAAACATTGCCAGGGTGGGATGGATCTTTGAGAATACTGGCGGCCTTTCCTTGACAGTGGGCCTGGTAGATAAATTCTACAGATGGGAGGTTGGCCTTTGTGATTGTCCGGGCCGAGTTCACCACTCTATGCATCTGCCTCCGATCTTGAATGGTACAGTTGCCGTACCAGGTAGTGATACATCCAGACAGAATGCTCTTGATGACGCACCTATAAAAGTTGGCAACGGTATTCGCCATCATGCCAAATTTCCTCAGCTGACAGAGGAAGAAGAGACGTTGTTGGGCCTTTGGAACCAGTGTGTCCATATGAAGAGTCCAAGAAAGCTTGTTGTGGATAACCACCCCCAGGAGCTTGACACATTCCACTCGTTCCACCTCTATGCTGTTAATATGTAGGGGGGGCATGAGTAACATCCTGCTGAAAGTCAATACTGTATTCCTTGGTTTTGCTGGCATCGAGAGCTAGGTTGTTCTCAGCGCACCATTTTTCCAGGTCTTCCACCTCCCGTCTGTAGTCTGTTTCATTGCCATCTGAGATTCGACCAACTATGGTGGTGTCATCAGCAAACTTGTAAATGGCATTAATCTGGTATTTGGCGTCGCAGTCATGGGTATACAGTGAGTAAAGTAGGGGGCTGAGTACTCACCCGTGGGGGACTCCAATGTTGAGTCTTCGTGAGGATGAAATATTATCCCCAATTCTTCACTGATTATGGCCTGTGGGTCAAGAAACTGAGGATCCAGTTGCAGAGAGTGGGGCTTAATCCGAGATCACTAAGTTTAGTAATCAGTCTCGAGGGGATAATAGTGTTTAAGGCTGAACTGTAGTCAATGAGTAGGATTCTTACGTAGCTATTCTTGGTGTCAAGATGTTCTAGGGAGGAGTGAAGGACAAGTGATATGGCATCTGACGTGGATCTGTTGGTCCGATGGGCAAATTGGAGTGGGTCAAGAGTAGTGGGGAGACTGGAATTGATTAATGCCATGGACAGCACTTCATGAACACTGAAGTTAGGGCCATTGGGCGGTAGTCATTGAGACATGCTGAATGATCCTTCTTAGGCACAGGGATGATGTTGGCCCTCTTGAAACAGGCAGGGACAGTGGCCTGCTGCAGGGAGAGATTGAAGATGTCGAGAAGACATCTGCCAGTTGTTCTGCTCAGTGCACGGCCTGCTACTCTGTCTGGTCCAATCGCTTTCCTTGGATTCACACGAAGGAAAACTGATCTGATCACTGATGCAGTGACTGTTGGGATAGGTTCATCAGGACTTGTCTGAATAGGTGTTACTCTCCGCCGAAATTCTGCTCAAAGCAAGCTCAGAAGGTGTTGAGACGATCTGGAAGGGAAGTGTCATCATCTAGTATTTTGCACTGCCTCTTTTTAGAACCTGTGATGTCATTCAGTCTTTGTCATAGTCGCCGGGTATCTGTCTGGGTCTCTAGTTTGGATCGGTATTCATCTGACGGCCTCACACCTGGTTTTTAGCAGGTTCCTGATGTCCTGATTCATCAAGGATTTCCTGTTGGGGAACACCCAGATTGACTTTCTCGGTATACAGTCCTCCACACACTTACTGATAAAGTCTGTGACGGTGGTGGTGTACTCGTCCAAGGTACCTGCGGATTGTTTGAACATGGCCCAATCAGCCGATTCCAGACAGCACCGGAGTTTATCCTCTGCCTCCTCCTACCAGCACTGGGCCTGTATCTGCGAGGGGGTCTCCTGCTTGAGCTTTTGCCTGTAACCAGGAGAAGAAACATGGCATTGTGGTCGGAGTTCCCGGTATGAGGGTGGGGGGTGGAGTGGTAGGCATCCTTCACAGTGGTGTAGCAGTGGTCAAAAATGTTTGGGCCCCTGGTGGGGCAGGTAATGTTCTGGTGGTAGCTGCATCGTAATGGTCAGGATAGCCTCATTCGTTATCTGAATTTCAGTATTCAGCTTAGTCAGAAGGCAGAAAATGTCAGCGAGATGTGCCAGCTTAGCCCACCAGTAATCACCAAGCAACTCTTCATAAGGCAGTTTGTGCATTGCTGAAAACTCTGATAGTTCTCTCTCGAGCTCATGAACACGGGAGAGAACTCTCTCCCATGATAACCATCACATCTGGGTGTATAACAGTAATTCTAATGCTAGACTCCCATCTCTGTATACAAAATAGTGAACAAGCGTAATTTCAATGACCACGATTTCATGTAATTCATGATTTTGATGACTTGCTCTAATACTGCAGCCAACTCTGCTGGCATCCTTTTGGCTACAAGGGTTTCATGGTGGACGATGCAATGGATTATCCAAATGTCAGGACCTTGTTTTTTCACATTACTGGTAAATCTGTCAATTTTCTGATCATAGAGGCTGCTCCGTCCGTGTAAATGCTGCAACACAAGGCCGACGTAAGTTTATTTCCTCTTAAGAACATATCTATTACCCAAAATATTTCTTCACCAGTTGTATGACTTGGTAGCTCCTTTCAAAAGAAAAACTTCTGAATGTGGTTCCTATCAGCAGACCAAGTGTTGGCCAGCAGCTGGCATTGTATGGTTTTAGTGGTGGACTCCTCAATTGCAAAGCAAACTGCCCACTAGTAGTGAACTTCACATGCAGGACCTTCTCAATATCTGCTACCATAAAGTCAATTTGCTGTTTGACTATTATCAGAGAGTGGACTTTTGCTGATTTCTTTTACAGCACACTTTTTTTTTAACGTGGAGGTATAATTAGAGTTTTAGCAATGTATGGGGCTTCATTGATTTTGTTACTGTTTCAGCAAACAGGTAATGAACCTCTTGAGCTTTGTCTGATACCTGCACAACTACATCAGAAGTTGGGTCTCCTTGACATTTTATTCTCTCAAGCTCTAGAAGTACTGAACGTGTTTGTTCGCAACAGGTGGATGTTTTGTCTCTCAATGGCATCTCAACTTACCATTGAATGCTTTCTCTGCAGGTGAGACATTCAGGTAAGGGGCAAGTGGCATCTTCAATCCATGAAAACAAAGGCCATACAGTCCCATTGTACTGTCTCTGAAGACTTCTTGCATCTTCCTTTAGGTTCAGATGTTTCATGGACTGAATTAGCAGAGGAATTGCCTCTTTTGACAAGAAACTTGCCCATTTCTTCTTAGAATCCAAGACTTAGATAGGTAGACAGGTGCTGCGTTTTCACAGGTATTGAATCTCTGTGTGTGCACGGTATCAAAATCTGTTCACAAAATGGTGCTGCTCCTGAAGATTCATTACACACTACTCACACCTTGCCACAACACAAACACTGGTCTGTAGCTATCCTCCTCACAGTTCATGGTGCTTCCAAGCTTTGTATCATCTGAACATTTTGTAATTTTACACTGTCCATCCAAGTTTAGGTTATGAATATATATTCAAGAAAAGCAGCAGCTCTAAGATTGACTCCTGGGAAGCCTTTGTATGCCTTCCTCCAGTCTGAAAACCAACAGTTAATGCAACTTTGTTTCCTGTCATGCAACCAACTTCATAACCCTACTTCCTTTTATTCCATGTGTTCCAGCTCTTTGCAGGAAGCCACTTTATTAAGCATATTTTGGAGGTCTATTGGGGCTTGAATTTGCTACACTGACATCAAACCAAAGTCTCTGTCCATTACTGGTGCTGAAAGGACCAAACTGAAAACACACACCAAGGCTATTCACAGGGTTCTATGAAATTATTGCCATTGAGTTACTTACTATATACGGCACAGAGTGAGCCGTTTGTCCTAACTAATCTGTGCTAGTATATTTATTCTACTTAAGGCTTCTCCCTCATTCTGAGGACTTCATCTCCACATTTCAGCTTGATTTTCTATTTCCTCATGTCTCATGTATTCATCTATATCCCTTTTGAAAACACCTCAGCTAGTTGCTTCAACCATTTTCTATGGTAACATGTACCGCGTTCTAAAAGTGCATTAAGAAATTTATCTTTGTTTCCCTATTGGATTTATTATTAACTATCTTATATATATGACCCATAGTTTTGAATTCTCCAAATAAGTGAAACAAATCTGTCCACCTTTACCTTGTCCAGCCTTTCCATGATTTCTTCTCAATAGCTGTAAATTCTCAGTTCTGAAACTAATGTTCTAAATTTCAGTTGCATTTTTCACCAGTGCTTCCATGTCCTTCTACAGTACAGAGGTCAGAACTAGGCAAAGCGTTCAAAAAGTAGCCTGATCAGCACAATATACAGGTTTAGTGGTCCTACTATTTCCCCGAGAAATAAATTCCAACTCTAATTTAAAATTTCTAAAGACTTTGCTGACCTCTGATACTATCCTGAACGATGCAACCAAAGATTCCTTTGCTTTCCTTCCCCATTTAGTTTCTTATTTTCTCAGGGGTAAATGATATTTCTATTTTCTGATCAATGTGACCTATTTTATACTTATATACATTGAAGCCCACTCTGCAAATTTTCTGATGCCTCCTTATATAATGTTGCATTCTTTCTCACAATAGGAATGCTTTGTTGGCAGGAATGACTTGTGACGTTTACACTATTTCTACAGCAGCAGACATAATTAAGAGCAGATTTAATAGAAGCTCTTTTTTAAATTATGAGATGCTTTGATAAAGATTTTTGTTGAATTGAGAAGTAGATGGTGAGGGGTATTCAATTCAATCTTATTATACGGGGAGACACATTAGCAGAGAAATGTCAGGAGAAAACTTTACACATTCTTTAAGAGAAAATTAGATGGATTTTTGAAGCAGAGGAAGATGCAGAGCTTTGGAAGAGAACGAAGCTGTGGGATTACTTTTGGATTGCTGAAGCAAAGATCTGGCCAGATAAAATGGACTGAATGACCTCCATTTGTTTCTGGAAATGTTAATGGCTCAACTTTAAAGTATTTTTATAAAGTAATTAATCTTGTGTTAGGCTCCCCAGTGGCTCAATCACACTTTTGTTCCAAATCCACACTGTGTTAGCTCATCTGTCGGGGTATTGTAGGGCATTGTACTTGATTTAACATCTTTGCTTAATGTCTCACTTCTGATCGTATGTGGGAAGAAAGGTCATTGGCATTAGGTGAAGTCAAGATCAGATTCAATGGAAATAACCTCCATTAGCGATTAAGATCCAGATATAATGACTAAATCTAAACTTGATAAATCGCTGTATTTATGTGGCACCAGACATCCCAATGAAACCACCTTTCACAATGGATAACCCTTGAGTGGAGAGGGATAGAATGATGGGAAATGACATTGGAATTTTACAAGCTCAAGTGGTTGGGGCTTTGGAACTTGTCAATGTTTCATATTGCTGGGAACAAATTTCAGGATGCCCGATCGTACTAACGACACCATTAACATATTATTTTCGGAAAAGAAACAGCATAATAAATACACCACTTAAAGCAGCAAATTTCTTAAGGAACTGGAAAGTCTACCTTCTTCCACCAAAAAACAGTGTGCACTGCAGAAATCTGTGCCAAGAAGCAAGGTGAAAAGAATTCGGCATATGAATTTTCACAGAGCTTTACCGTTCCTATATCCTTCAAAATCATTAAATATTCACTAGGCTTTTATTTTAGCGGTGATTGGGAAGTCATCATGGTTTCGTATCAACCTGAAGTAAGTAGGAAACAGGGTTGGGGTTCGGGTTGCCCAAAGGGATGCAATTTTAACAAATTTTGTTTTTCCTGATTGGGCTACAAATGCTCCTCTCGGCTACACAAGGTTTACAGTTCCCTGATTCAGGCTTCCTGCCTTCCAGGATCCTCCTTAATACACTTTCCTGTGACTATCTAACATTGTTGGAGCCAGCTCTTTTTGTTTCTGCTGGTGGTCTCCTAGGAGAAAGTGAGGACTGCTGGTAGTCTCCTGCTTTTCAACTTTCCACCACATTAAGTGACTAACTGACCAGGTCATGCAGATACATTCAGGAGTAAAATCACCACGGCCTAGCATTGCCAATGGCAGGGAGCTTATTGCTCACCATAGCCTCCAACCTGAATTAAAGTGGAGAGGGGCTAAGTTCAGTTTTCACAACCCTTTGATTTTTGTTAGCAGAAAGATTATTTTTGAAGGCTGAGATACAGACACAGCTATCTTAAAACAAAATGCCTTGAAACCATGGTGGAATAGTTTGATGATGGGCACTATCAGGTGAGAGCCAAAATGAGAAACTAAAATGATCAGTCACTCACAATGATCTTGTAGTCAGTTTCTGTATGCAATCATCAACATTTGAGTCATGTTGAAACAGTGACTGTAAATAGACTCTTGTAGCTGCCAGATACTTGAGATAATGGTCATGTAATTAAATGGTTTGATGAGCTCATTGGATAAATACACCATGTGTTGTAACACTGAGCTATCCTAAGCAACTACAGGATCTTAGATCTGATCCCTGTAAAACATAGTTTAAAGATCGTGGTACAGTTGTTAATTTGTGGTTTGCCTATGAGTGTTTAATTGGTCAAATAGTTTGCTGGTACTCATTTACCAATCCTGCATAAGAAGAATACATGTTAGTTATTAGCTTCGAGCAAAATACTGTGGAATTAATATTATTACAGGGTGGGGAAGGGTGGCAAGCGTTTTGAAAATGTTAAACCAGAATCAAAAACTAGATGATGACAACAATGTGATGATTGGATTTTAATCAGAAATGAAATTTCATTGGAATTTAACATTTGGGAATGGATTCTCCGTGTTTCCAGAATGAATTTAAGAGAAGCTGACATCAGGTGTGATTTTTTTACTCCACACTATCAAAATTGAGTTGCACTCTTCCTCAAAAATGAGGCTTTTCTGCTAATGATTCAATACACACCTCACAAAACAAACCCCAGCTGGCTCTGCAGCGTTGAAAAGTTTTGACTGTAGTGCAGCCAACAGACCATGCCAAATTTTTTGCTCTAAGCTCCACCTGTTCCTTTCAATCTGCTACAGGCGATGGAAAAGCTTACCAAAGCTTGGCTCATATCACACTTGGCTGGGAATGTAAAATCTGGTATTCGAGCAGTTCTTAAATGGCATAACTCACCAAAAGAAAAAAGGAAGTTAGTTAATCATTTACAATTCCATAGTGACATGAATAGGCAACACCACTCCCTTTGACCTGAGCAGTTGGAGTTCTCACTGCAAGAGGTGCACCAAAAAAAGAGTAGTTCTACCAGGGCCTGAAGACCACCTTGCAATACCTATACAGGAGACAGTAATTACCGAATCCACTCAGTCATGTAGATCCTTTGTATCTGGCTGCAAATAGCAGAAGAGCGGCGCTCCGATAGCTAGTGCTTCCAATTAAATCTGTTGGACTATAACCTGGTGTTGTGTTATTTTTAACTTTGTACAACCCAGTCTAACATCGTTATCTCCAAATCATAGATTTCTTCTGTGTCTGTTTGTTGATCCTCATCTAACATTTCTGCATTCAAGAAAGTGGGTTTTGCTGATATTAGGACAGTGGTAAATGTAACAGTACTCTTCAGTTTTACTCTAACTTATTGTGGTGTTCCATCACGCAGGTAGAACCCAAAGTTGGCAACTCAAGTCCTTTAACAAAATAATTTCTGGAGCACTCACACATATTCTTGCATTGTGCCTAAATTGCTTAAACTTTCTCAGTGGGATCAGCAATCACAGACATACAGCCCTTTCAGTCATACAGTGAAATCACTGCACAGAGACCAGTATCCCATCACCAAGTCACCCTTTATTTAATTGTGCTCAGTAAACTGGCTGTGGCCAGCCAGCTTGGAGTCAGTTGCCTGAACTGAGGAGAGTCTAAATCTCCTGTTAATATTGGTCAGCCAGGGCTTTCCTGATTCAAACTGGGTTGACTATGAGGTCATTGATTGATTGGGTTTGTTAACCTGGTCCAATCAGTACATCCCTCTCCTTCAAAGTCTGGTGATATAGGTCTGATCTTTCTCTTCTGGCTTTTCTTGTGACGTTTTCACTCCAGGTCCAGTTCCTCTGACTTGGACCCTGACATAGGCAGTGTGTGTCGGACCATAGCCCATCTTTTCTGTCCAGAACATCTGGCTGGAGTTTCCTTCTCTTCTTCCGGTGGTAACAGTATCGAGGTTGCATCCATCTCGGACTCTGAGAATTCCTGAACACTAGCAGGGGGAGAACCTATGGTTTCTGACAAGCCTTCTGGCTGTTCTGAGGGGCTAGGTATGTCCAGCTCTTGCCCGTTTGCAAGGTAATGGCTTTCAGGTGGTCCACGTGTTTGTTCAGGGGACTGTATCACCTACCCGATCTTTGTACATGACAGGACCTGACCTCGCAACAACCTTGCCTGATACCCATACAGATTTATTTCCATAGTTCTGGCACTAAACCTTATCCCCTGAATTAAGTGGTCTCTCTTGTTGAGAGGAGGCATGTGGCCGGCATTGGCATTCCTGCTGCTGTTTCACCCTCCAGATCTGGGAATACTGGTTTAACCTGGTGTGGAGTCCTCTCCCCATCAGCAACCTTGCTGGATCTATCCCTGTTCTATCATGTGGAGTGGTCCAATAATTGAACAGGAACCTGGACAGATTGGTATCAACTGACGCTGTAGGCTGCTTCTTTAAACCTGCTTTCAATGTTTGGATTGCTCCTTCTGTGAGACCATTGGATGATGGATGGTATGGAGCTGTCCTTATGTGCTGAATGCCATTTGACTTTAGGAAATAATCAAAGTCCCTGCTGGTTAATGATGTCCCATTGTCCGTGACCAATATTTCCAGCAGACTGTGGATCACAAAAGATGCTCACAGCTTCTCAATTGTCATCCCAGAGTTTGTTGAGTGAACTTTATATACATCTGACCACTTTGAATGGGTATTCACAATGACCGGGAACATTGAGCCCATGAAAGGACTGGCATATTTGAAATGCAACTGAATCCAGGGTTTCCCTGGCCATTCCCATGAATGTGGGGCCACTGTTGGTGGCAATTTTTGTCCCTGTTGGCACTCTGGGCATTACCCCCCAAGACAGTTATGTTGGCATCCAACCCTGGCCACTAGACATGGCTTCTTGCTGGCATCTTCATCTTGGAAACCCCTGGATGACCCTGGTGGAGTTTAGCCAGTATCTGACAGTGACCTTTACTCGGGACAATCACCCTTGCTCCCCATAGTAGTATGCCGTCCTGTAGGTTGAACTGGTCTTGCCAGGTCCAGAAAAGTTTCAATTCTGTTTCCTCTATTACCACCAGCTGTTTTAGTTTCACTAGGACAGGATCTTTTTGTGTCCACAGTTGAATATTGTTAACAGTGACTGGAAGGGTGTCCAGGAAATTTAAAACCAAAAGGGACTCTTCTAGGGGAGGCACCATTGGTAGAGTATCTGCTAGTGAGAGGTGGTTCTAGGTATCCACATTAGCTACTTGGTTTCCTGTTTAATGTTCCAACTTGTATTTATACACGCTGAGTATAAGGGCCCACCGCTAAATTATACCGGGAGCCATGGGGACACTGCCTTGTGTGCCTTCAGTAGCCCAGCAGGGGTTTGTAATCTGTTACTTTGACAAATTACCTTTCATGAAGGAACTGGTGGAACTTCCTCACACTGAAGATGGCTGCCAAACCATCCTTCTGTATCTGGGCATATATATTTGCATTTGGCATTAGTCAAAGTCCAGGAAGCATACACTATTGGTTATTCATCTCCATTGGGTCACTAGTGAGCCAACACTATCCCGATACCATACAGGGAGGTATCGCATGTCAGTACTACTCCCACTTCGGATCATAGTGGGCCAACACCTTAGATAACAATAGCTGCTTTTTCACTTCCCTAAAGGCTACTTCATGGCTATGTGACCTTTTCAAGGCTGACCCTTTTTCAGTTTCAGGTGTAAGGGTGCCAAGATGGAGGCCAGGTTACGTATGAACTTTCTGTAATAATTCACTAACCCAAGGGAAGACCTAAGTTCCAACAGAAGCAGGGACTCCTTTGATCACCTTCACTCTATCTTCCAAAAGGTGAAAACCTGGCATGTCGACCCTGTAACCCAAGTAGGTCAATTGGGGTGCCTGAAACACACATTTTTCCCTTCAAAGCGGTATGCCTGCCTGGGAGAAAGGTTTAAGCTCTATGTCCATGTTCTCCAAGTGTTCTTTATTGGTCTTCCCTGTTATTAGTATGTCATCCAAATAAATGGAATCCTGGGTTAGCCCTTGTAAAATGTTCTCCATGGTGTGCTGGAAAAGGGCACAGGTTGATGATACCCCAAATGATAGTCTTGTATTGTGATACAAACCCTTATGGGTATTTATTGTAGAGTATTTGGGACTCCTCATTCAGTCGTAGTTTCAGGTAGGCGTGGCTCATATTTGTAAAGGGCAGCCCCCCCCATAGACTTCACCGGGGCAGCCATTTTCTGATCAAAAAATGTTGAGCCAATCTAGGTGAATCTTTCTCAACCAATTCCGCCCAAATAAGCTTGGGTGCAAGCCTTTTACTACCGTCTATTGTAACTGCACCAACTGCTTCTCATAGGAGACTGGAACCAAAGTCAATTTGTTAATCTGCAACAGTTTACCATTGTATGTTCTCAGTCTGGCTGAAGTCTTGTGCAAACTTAGGGATTGGAGTCCCAAGCAAATCTTGTTAAAGACAGATTCTGCAACCACAAGTATCGTTGTGTTAATATTGACCTCCATGGAAACTGGGTGACCATTTAACCAAACATTAATTTTAATCAGTTCCGATTTGGATGTCGCAAAGCAATTTAATTGTTCCAACCCACATGTATGGTGACTTTCCAGGGTGGGCACTATCCCAGCTACCAGCCTACGATACTTCTTACTCAAGGCAGGCCTTTGCTATCTCGAGTCTGTTTACCGGCAGCAACTACAATGGCTTGCCGGCCCAGATCCTGAAGAACTTTATAGCCACTTGGCCAAGACTTGGCTTTGTTGTAGGGTCATGCTGTGGGCTGGTCCAGGGCCCCTCTGCTCAGGATACACCACACATGACACTCTGTGATTGCCTACACTCAAGTAATATTCCCCAAGCTCAGTCAGACAGATGAGGGTGTCCACTTCCATTGGGATGCCCTTTAGCTCCCATGCTCCACTTGCTGCATTTTCTAATGACAAAGCCAGTTGCAGTGCCTGTTTGAAATCCAGTTGGACTTCAGCTAGTAGGCACTTCTGCATGGTCACGTAATTAATCCCATACACCAAATGGTCCCTCAGCATCTCATTTAATGTTAACCCAAAATCACAGGCTTCTGCCAGCTATCTTAACCTTGTCAAAAATCCCGATATGATCTCCACTGGTTCTTCATCAGCCAAATAAAACCAATAGTGTCTCAGAATTAGAGGTGGTTTGGAGTCATAATATTCCTTGACCAACTCCTGGAAGGTTTTACTACCAGGTGCCTCTGGGAAAGTGAAGCCCCATATAACTGGAAATGCTGCAGATCTGCAAGCAGTCGTAAGGATTACTTGTTGCTTCTCAATGTCATTTGCCCAGAAAAAATATTGCATTCTTTCTATGTACTGCTCAACAAAAGAATCAAACGCGTCAAGCTTCCCAGATAAAGGAATGATGCCAGAAATGCTTACCCCCATCTCTAAGATGACTTTTGCAAGTGAATGTTCTTCAGACACGTCCTGTTTTTTTCAGGTCCCCACTGAAATAACTGCACAGAGGCCAGTATCCCATCAGCAAGTCACCCTATATTTACTTGTTCTGTGGCCATTGAGCTCACAGTCAGTTTTATTAGTCAGCAAGTGTTTCCTGATTTGGGTTAGAATCATCATAGAATCCTTATAGTGTGGAAACAGGCCATTTGGCCCAACAAGTCCACACAGAAGAGTAACCCGCCAAGACCCATTCCCCTAGCCTGTTACTCTCCATTTCCCCCTGACTAATGCACCTAACCTACACATCCCTGAACACTATGGGAGATTTAGCATGGCCAATTCACCTAACGCGCACATCTTTGGATTGTGGGAGGAAACTGGAGCATCCAGAGGAAACCCACGCAGACACAGGGAGAATGTGCAAACGCCACACAGACAGCAACCCGAGGCTGGAGTTGAACCCATGTCCCTGGTGCTGTGAGGCAGTAGTGCTAACCACTGAGCTACCATGTCACCCATTGTTGTTAACGTGGGCCAATCAATGACCTCATAGTCAACGAGATCAACCTAGTTCCAATCACTACATATAGTCAGTGAAAACTGTGGATCCTTAGCAGTTGATACAGTCTTCCACAGGTAAAATGATTAAGGAGTCCAGTTGCAAATGGTTGTCACTTTCATGTTAAAAATAATAAAATTAGCTGCTTGGGGTGCATTGCCCAGCTGTTTCATACCTGCAGAGTAACTAGTTGAAATCAGATTCTCCGGTCAATAATCAAGTCTTTGAGCTCCGGATAAAAGGCACATCATATCCTTATGCTGACATGGATTGCTTTTATGTGAAAGAACAGATTGAGCTCTTCCAATGACACCATTGGTAAGCGCACTGCCAAAAATGAAACAGCTATACACAGCAGGAAGATCCCAAATTAATTGGTCACAGCCAGACAAATGGCAGAGAAGCTTTAATTCCTTTAGGCTAGGGAGTGAGAAATAAAATCAGCCAAAATTCTGATTCTGTGAACCCTGCAGGAAAGTCCACAAGTACTAGTTGACATATGCTGGTATTCAACTGTGTTTTCCCTACCCTCACAACAAAATCATCATATGACAATTAAAAGGCTGAGCAAAATTTCTCTTGGGATAATTACCACGAGACAACCAACAATGAACATATATCCTGGCATGAGTCAGCATTTTCAAGAGGGAACAGGGAGTACTTGGAATTTGGGGACAGAGGAAGTGAATATAAGGAAAACGTCAAGGCACTTCAAAGTGCTTTGAAAAGGTAAGAAGTCCAAATAGGGTCAGAATGTAGATGCTTTTAAAGAACTTAAATACGGCTCAACTTAAGTTATTTGGGATTCAGTGAGCAGATCCAGCCCTCATCACTTTTGTTTGACACAACAGAGCTTAGTAATAAAACTACTGGGCTTACATCCACAATAAACACACTAAGGCAGCACGCATCAGGAGGTTTTACATTTTAAGAGAGACTCACTTCCAAAGGGTCAGTAAACCAACACTAGGCCATTACAAGTATCCAAAATCTGAGATTCTGGGAGGAGACCAAGCACAACAGAACCAGTAATACTCTCCTGGCTCAGGCCCCATTTTTGTAAGCACATACCTTTGGCCTATTATTGCACTTCAATTTTTCTTATTTGAATAGAATGCAGATGCTCAAATAACGGTTTGGATGTGAAAAATATCCTGTGCATTTCTTCCAGTTGTTCTTATTTCATAGTTATAATCTAATGCTAATCACATACGGGTCAGTTAAACTGTAAGTCTGCTTTGATAGACTCACGTAATTAAATAATACATGGTAAACCTTAGTGTAGGACAGGAAACTGGCAGCGGATCAGCGACATGTTATATTGTCTTCAGTGTGGAGGAAAATCTGTTGCTGTTGCCAAAAAGTTAAAACCAGCTCATTTCTGTTGTGACAAGTGTAACCTCAGTCAAGTTATATTTTTAAGATAATTAACATGCCTTAATAAGGTTGAATGGTGAATACAGTGATATGGTAGAACCTAGTCATAATGACCAGAGAGGTACAGGTTGGTTCATGGGTGTATTAGCTGATCTCAACTGCAAATGGTGGGGGTGTGCAATCATTAATACTCAGCAGCTTTGGGCTTTTTAGTTTCTGATTTTATCCACTTGCTCATCTTGGAAAGTAAATCCTAAATTGAAAATAAGGCTGGAATCAGCCATCACAGCTTTTTCTGTTTAACAACATGTTAATATTTATTGTCCTTACTCCTGCATCAAGAGCTAATTGGTGATATATGAGGTAATATGTACGGTTTGTATGACATCAGTCATCCTTTCAGTGCTGAAGGATATAGGATGGAGAAAATGCAGCAATTTTTGAAATTTGCATCTCATCATTTCAAAGACAATTGCTTTCAACACAACATCAGTACAAATTACTAAGTTGTACAAAAATTAGTATACATCAGAAAATAATTTGCATATAAATTACATAAATGGTCGAGAGTCAAAGGTGCAATTATTTGGATATTCAATTGTTAATACAGTGATTTTTCTTTTCAATGATTGCTACAAAGCAAAACACTCTGGACTTAGTCATCTTCTAATCACTGTATTTAGAAAAGATATTAGCTTATTAGTTAACACAATTTCCTTGCCGAGAGTGTGTTGCTGGAAAAGCATAGCAGGTCAGGCAGCATCCGAGGAGCAGGAGAATCGACGTTTTAGGCCAGAGCCCTTCCTTCTTGCCCTTTTCTGAGGGAAGAATACATCTCCTGAGCTGGGGCTTCTATTGTCCTTGTACAAGTATTTTCTCCGAAAAAGTGATCATGGAATAATTCTTAATTTACACTTCATCCAATCCCAAAGACCTCCATCTCAGACTCAGGGTTCCTGTTCTCTGCTGGTTCACTTTGAATCTGACCTTGACAAAAAGGTCAAGGGCATGAGAGATGTAGAAGGAAACATAAAGAAACTCATAGGGGGCAGATAAAGAGTCCAGAAGTGAAAGATCAGCGGACAGTGAAATTGAGAAAAGTTTTCTTGCTTATGGACAATGCCGTAGAAGATTCTTCAAAATATATTTACTCTGTGAATATAGCATTTGATGGAAACTGTTTCTGGCTTTGTATCAACATTAAACCTGTGTAGCATAAATCAGGAGATATTGACTTCGAACAAAGCCAAGAGGGATTTCCACCTTCAGGGTGTCTAATTTCATTTTGCTCTGATGCCAGTTCAGGCCATAACTTTGGTTTAAGCCGCTGCCTACATTATAACTAATTCATCTAAACTGCCTCTGGTTTCAGACAGCCACTCATTCAAACTAGTATAGCAATTTGACAAAGGGTCAGTTAGACTCGAAACATCAGCTCTTTTCTCTCCTTACAGAAGCTGCCAGACCTGCTGAGATTTTCCAGCATTTTCTCTTTTGGTCTACTATTACCTTCGTTGAGTCAACTAAGTCAGTACAGACCGGTGACCAAACCTGGGTTTTCCCAGTCTGTATAGCTCAGTTACCCACAGGAAAAACCCAAGGTTTCAGAAAAAAATGAATCTGTACACTCGTCAAATCAGAAATTCAGTATGGAAATGTCAGAGGAAATCCTTCGGGTTTCAGAGAGATCTAGGCCAGGTTCACCATCTCAGAATCAGACATTTACATGTTTCCACAAAAGCAATGAAGCATTTAAGTGCGACCAGTCAATGCGCTATGCCTGTGGGAAAGTCAGTCGTGTACATGGGGCATGCTGTAATACAGGAAACAGTAATGTTCCAGGAAAAGGTAAAGTTTCAGGTTGCAACCATGCACCAGGTCGAGGTCCTAGTAGATCTAACTATATGCAGGAGTCTGTAAGTCCTCAGACATGCTTATGATAAGTACGAAAACTAAAGCTGAAGTTATGAAGCAGGAAGGTTTAGAACATAGAACAATACAACGCAGAACAGGCCCTTCGGCCCTCGATATTGCGCCAACCTGTGAACTATTCTCAGCTCGTCCTCCTACACTATCCCAAAATCATCCATGTGCTTATCTAAGGATTGTTTAAATCTCCCTAATCTGGCTGAGTTGACTACATTAGCAGGTAGGGCATTCCACGCCCTTACGGCTCTCTGCGTAAAGAACCTGCCTCTGACATCTGTCTTAAATCTATCACCCCTCAATTTTTAGTTATGCCCTCTCGTACAAGCTGATGTCATCATTCTAGGAAAAAGTATTTCACTGTCTACCCTATCTAATCTTCTGATCATCTTGTACGTCTCAATCAAATCCTCCATTAGCCTTCTTCTTTCCAATGAGAACAGACCCAAGTCTCTCAGCCTTTCCTCATAAGACCTTCCCTCCAGACCAGGCAACATCCTGGTAAATCTCCTCTGCACCTTTTCCAATGCTTCCACATCTTTCCTGTAATGGGGTGACCAGAACTGTACACAATATTCCAAGTGTGGCCACACTAGCGTTTTGTATAGTTGCAGCATGATATTGCAGTTCCGGAACTCAATCCCTCTACCAATGAAACCTAACACACAGTATGTCTTCTTCACAGCACTATCCGTCTGGGTGGCAACTTTCAGGGATCTATGCACATGGACTCCAAGATTCCTCTGCACATCCACACTACCAAGAATCTTTCCACTGATCCAGTATTCTGCCTTCCTGTTATTCTTCCCAAAGTACATCTCACATTTAGCTGCATTGAACTCCATTTGCCACCTCTCAGCCCAATTCTGCAGTTTATCCAAGTCCTCCTGCAACCTATAACATTCTGCCACACTGTCCACTACTCCACCGACTTTAGTGTCATCTGCAAATTTACTAATTCATCCACCTATGCCTGCGTCTAAGTCATTTATAAAAATGACAAACAGCAGTGGTCCCAAAACTGATCCTTGTGGCACACTTCTAGTAACTGGACTCCAGATTGAATATTTTCCATCAACCACTACTCGCTACCTTCTTCCAGAAAGCCAGTTTCTAATCCAAACTGCTAAATCACCCTCAATTCCATGCCTCTGCATTTTCTCCAACAGCCTACCATGTGGAACCTTATCAAAGGCTTTACTGAAGTCCATGTATACCATGCCCTATCCTAATCTACATGCTTGGTTACCTTCTCAAAAAATTCAGTCAGAGAATAAGAATAATAATTCTTGGAAGATAAGAGAAAATGGACTGAAAATATAATTCCAGTGTCCAGACTTAAAATTTCAAGTTAGAGAGTCACAATTTACTCTCATTGTTGATAAGGTTGTAACCTACCTGTTACCTCAGGAGTTTTTACTGTGAGGCCCAGCAACTTTTATTGTCCTGTCAACAAACTTGCCTCATTAACACCCTACCCGCCCTAATGCATCCCTTACATCCAATTTCCACCCCATTTTACCATACACTGTGCCTGGAATAGATTGCCACACTTGGGATATTGTTCTCAAGGTGGTAAAAATAGCTCTTGTGCCGAGAGATCAAGGAGTATGGGGGAAGGGCAAGATTAAGGTATTGAGCTCTGTGATCAGCCAGAATCACATTGAATAGAAGAGCAGGCTTGAGAGGTTGAATGGCCTACCCCTTTCTTCCATGTTTCTGTGATATCCTGCAATGAGCTGCCAATCCTGGCACTGCATCATCTTTAAAAGCCCATTGTGCACCCAGACAAACATGGAGTCTGGGGATTCAATGTACTGTTCCTGACATTTATTTGCCCTAAATATGGGGGAGATCAGTGCCCAGCTTTAAGGTCAGGGACCTCCAGTCCCGCTAGACAGGATATTTATACAGCCAGGGCTGCCTTTTCCCCCATGACCAACAGAGAAGGCCATGATCCCAAACTATGCCAGCCTAGTCCAAAATTGTAACCCATGTAAACCAGTCTCAGCCATCTGGAGGAATGCCAAGCAGTGTATGACAAAGGTCAATGATATTCTCCATCCTCCCACATCAACCATCACCATCTTCCCTCAGATTCTTCACATTCACTCTATTTTGATACCCAACTCCCACAAAGACACATGCTCTACCACTTATCATTGCCTGCTACTCTTTCTTCACATGCAATGACTCATCGCAAACCCTTATATCACTAAGCCTGCAAGCCCACTGTGCTGCTTCGTCACTGACTTGGGACACCTCTTCATCTGCGCGAACAGTAACAGTGATGCCACTCACTTTTGTCATGAAGTAATGCGTGTCCCTCTCTCATTTCAGATGGAAAACATCCCACAATAAGACATCAAAATGGGTGATGGGTTGCTCAAAATTCAGCTCCTTACTGTGTATATGGGGACATTCTGACTCCTGACTGCCCTGAGTGGCCTATTAACTGTCCAAACTCTATGGACTGGCACTGGAGGCTGCCATTGACTTACTATGCTGGGATCCCTTATGTGAAAGCTATCCCTGTTGACTTGATTGCAGCAGCTGACAGTCTTGAACAGCTTGCTTTTATGACTCCGTTAAACAGAAGTAGGACAGAAGTACTATGAGGCTCGTATCCCTAGCTAAGGGGTTAAACGCACAAAGACAAGGCAATGCAAAGCAGGAATGCTGTCGGCATCCAGGTAGACCCGCAGTCATTTTGCATTTTGATGGAAGTGACATTCCAGCAGTCAGCTAAGTACAAAAATAAAGAGTTAAAAAAAAGAGACCTTGGAATGCAAGTTCATAGCCCCTTGAAAGTGGAGTTGCAGGTAGATATGGTAGTGAAGGAGGCGTTTGATATGCTTTCCTTTATTGGTCAGAGTATTGAGTACAGGAGTGGGAGGTCATGTTGCAGCTGTACAATACATTGGTTAGGCCACTGTTGGAATATTGCATGCAATTCTGGTCTCCTTCCTATCAGAAAGATGTTGTGAAACTTGAAAAGGTTCAAAAAAGATTTCCAATGATGTTGCCAGGGTTGGAGATTTTGAGCTATAGGGAGAGGTTGAATAGGCTGGGGCTGTTTTCCCTGGAGCGTTGGAGGCTGAGGGGCAACCTTATAGAGGTTTATAAGATCATGAGGGGCATGGATAGGATAAACAAAGTCTTTTCCCTGGTGGGGGAGTCCAGAACTAGAGGGCATAGGTTCAGGGTGAGAGGGGAAAGATATAAAAGAGACCTAAGGGGTAATGTTTTCACGCAGAGGGTGGTACGTGTATGGAATGAGCTGCCAGAGGAAGTGGTGGAGGCTGGTACAATTGCAACATTTAAAAGACATCTGGATGGATATACGAATAGGAAGGGTTTGGAGGGATATGGGCCAGGTGCTGGCAGGTGGGATTAGATTGGGTTGGGATATCTGGTCAGCATGGACGAGTTGGACCGAAGGATCTATTTCCGTGCTGTACGTCTTGATGACTCTATGACTCTGTGAGAGAAGTAACAATTCCTTTTGATGACAGAACGATCATTTTAAATCAATTTTGATCAACTTTGCAATCATTTGCAACTTATTGAAAGGAAAATACTTGAGGATGAGGTGGTGAAACACATGCTCAATTTTTTTTTATTCACCTTGTCTTCAATGGTAAATGATTTCAGGAGGAGAGACAGTGCCACGCTACTATACTGTCTGCATTTCAGATATGAATCGGGTGAGACTTGAGAACAAATCTGTAGGAAAGGCATGGTTTGTAAAACGAGAAATGGATATAAAGTGCTAGAAAATAATAAGGAGTTCTCTAATTCAATAGTTTCTGTTATGATAATTTACATATGGTATTAATGTTACTGATATAACTAATTTTCTGGAAATATAACTTATTTTCTGGAAATATTTTGTTTTCAGAGCCAATCAGGTAATGATACAAAGTCTTCGACATATTGGGGATTAATTATTTTGAAGAATAGCAGTGAAACTTAAAATGACATGTAATTAAAATGTTGGTAGTTGGTTCTGCTAATGCTTGTTTTACCAAAAATAAAATAAATGTTCTGATGAAAGATCATCAACCAGAAACATTAATTCTCTTTATCTCTTTCCAAAGAAGCTGTCAGTCCTGCTTTTTATATCCAGTATTTCTGTTGTTATTGAAACCACGTAACTGTAGTTGCTACTGCCCTGCCATCTTATTCTTTAGTGTTAATACTCTCCATCTTCCTCTCTCCTTTCCTGAAAGCACTGGTGTTGAGGTTCTACAGGGACCAAGCCCTCTATTAAGCTTTGAGCCTTGTGTGAGTCTTGATGGCACTGGGTATTCAACCAATTGGCATCATAATTCACCCTCAAATGTTCCCTCACCCGGTGTTCACAAACACAAGTTGTATGTTTATCTGGAAATACAGCTCTGATCTTGATTAATTTTCCCTTCCCTACCCCAAGGATGTTAGGGACAATTTCAATGCCCCATTGAGATCAGTTAGCACTGTAGATCAAAGCTTATCAAAGAACAAAATTTATTCTTTTTAGCATAAAAACGACAATTCAAAGTATCATGATTGTCTGGGTTGTGGGGAGTTAATTGTTCTTTGAAACATCAGAGATTAAAATATTCTTGCTGCCACAGGCACTTAACAGTTACCAGAAATAACATTGACACGGGAATCTTTGAACCTTGCAGCATTCACTCACTTATGCCACCCACACAATACATAAAGCATTTCCTTACTAATTATATATTTATAACGTGAACTGTTAGTCTTCAAAGTAAATGACATACATATAGCATGGTTTCAAAGACAATTTTAAATTGTGGTTTTGGAACCTCCTTTGCTTAGCTCTGGCACTGCAACTGCAATTTCTCAACCATGACATTTAATGCCTAGATATAAATCACTCAGCAGGCCTGAGTTTCCCCAAGAGTGTGGACAAGAATTTTGCCATGCTGTGTTTAATATTCAGGAGAATTTTTACTGCAAACAATACTGATAGAAATGTATTTTTGACTGGTAAATGAGTATCAGAGTACATATTCAACCAAATACAATAGGTTCCTAATTCTTAACTATCTTAAAACTTCACAAATTTGTTTACAATCATTCCCTGTAGATTCTTTCAGAATGAGAGGTGGAATTAGTATCCACTATGAACACATTATAATAGTGACCCTATATTTATGACCAGCCGTGTGCCTCAGTTTGCTTGTAAAAAGTCCAAAGAAGTAGTTGATCTTGAACATAAAAGCCTCCACCGTAACATCCTAAAGTTATAAACCTTCTTCGATTGAAAGGGATAAAGTGGTTCAGAAGCTTAATTCACATTTAAGTGATGATTCATTCCCAGTTTACTGAAAGTTTGTTTTGGATTCATGAATTGGGTGTTCATCAAAATGAGAGATTATGACACCAGAAATGAATGTTCTATAACATTTTAAAGGAATTAAATAATTTTTCAAGCATTACACAATTGGGCTTGAGCCCTCTCAAATCAGATAACACAGCAGATAAATCCAGATTTAAGATTCAACACTGTCACAATTTATTAAAGGGGTTTCTTCCAACGTTTCAACTTTTGACAAGCCCAAATGTTAAAGGGTGCAGGATGGTCAGTCCACACTTGGAGACTTGACCTAGCCATTAGTTCTTTTAGGAGGCTAGCAGGTGGCTGGGAGAACACAGCAAGCCTGGCAGCATCTGGAGGCGGAGAAGTCAACATTTCGGGTGTAACTCTTCTTCATAATTAGGATTAGGGATAAGGGGAGCTGCAGATAAAGGAGTTGATGGGGGGAGTTGGATGCAGGGTGGTAATGTGAGGATAGGTGTAGACAGGTAGAGGGTACAACCTGGTTGGTCAATAGGAGGAATGAATCCGGTAGTGGCTGAGAGGAATAGAAGGGAGAAGGAGGGGAGGGGCTGGAGAGCGAGTTGCAGGAAGGGAAGGAAGGTTATTTGAAATTGGAGAATTCAATGTTGATTCCTTTGGGCTGTAGGGTTGCCCAGGCCGAAGATGAGGTACTGTTCCTCTAGTTTGTGGTTTGTTTCATTGTGACGATGGAGGAGGACAAGGATGGTCATGTTGGAAAGGGAGTGGGAAGGGGAATTAAAATGGGCGATGACTGGGAGGTCCGGTCAGTCCCATGGGTCTGGCTGAGGTGCTTGGCGAAACATTGCTTTAGTTTATGTTCGGTCTCCCTGATGTAGAGAAGATCACATTGGGAGCACCTTGATGCAGTAAACTAGGTTGGAGGAGAGGCAGGTTTAACTTTTGTCTCACCTGGAAGGACTCTTTGGGGCCCTGGATGGAGATGAGCGGGATGGTGTGCCGGCTAGTTTTGCATCTTTTACGGTTGCAGGGGGAGGTACCTGGGGGTTTGAGGGGGGGGGTTGGTTGGGAGAGTGGCATGAACCAAGAATTGGCAGTGGGAACGGTCCTTGCAGAAGGCAGAGAGGGGTAGGGATGGGAAGATGTCTTTTGTGGTGGGGTCTAGTTGGAGTTAGTGGAAGTGTTTAAGGATAATGTATCGGATACGGAGACTGGTGGGATTGTAGGTGAGGACAAGGGGGACTGTGACTTCATTGCGTTTGGGGGGGCGTTGTTTAGAGCAGTGGAGCTGAGAATGGGGGTGGTGCGGTGGAGGGCTGTCTGAATGACAGATGGAGGAAAAGCATGTTATTCAAAATAGGTGGACATGAAAGGGTTCAGAAAAGATTTACAAAGATGTTGCCAGAGTTGGAGGATTTGAGCTATAGGGAGAGGCTGAACAGGCCGGGGCTGTTTTCCCTGGAGTGTCGGAGGCTGAGGGGTGACCTTATAGAGGTTTACAAAATTATGAGGGGCATGGATAGGGTAAATAGACAAAGTCTTTTCCCTGGAGTGGGGGAGTCCAGAACTAGAGGGCATAGGTTTAGGGTGAGAGGGGAAAGATATAAAAAAGACCAAAGGGGCAACGTTTTCACGCAGAGGGTGGTACGTTTATGGAATGAGCTGATAGAGGAAATGGTGGAGGCTGGTGCAATTGCAACATTTAAGAGGCATTTGGATGGGTATATGAATAGGAAGGGTTTGGAGGGATATGGGCTGGGTGCTGGCAGGTGGGACTAGATTGGGTTGGGATATCTGGTCGGCATGGACAGGTTGGACCGAAGGGTCTGTTTCCATGCTGTACATCTCTATGACTCTATGACTCGATCTGGGATGCTTGGGATTGGAATGTCTCCTTGTCTGAGCAGATGAGGGAGAGCGAGGAATTGGGAAAAGGGGATAGAGTTCTTGCAGGATACTCAGTGGGAAGAGGTGTAGTCCAGGTAGTTATGAGAGTCTGTGGGTTTATAGTAAACGTCCATCTGGACACTGTCACTAGACATGGAAATGGAGATATCAAGAAAGGGGAGGGAGGTGTTAGAAATGGACCAAGTGAATTTGAGGGTAGGTGGAAGTTGTGGGCCAAATCGATTAACTGCTCCAGTTTAGCCCGGGTACAGGACTGATGCAGTCATCGATGTAATGGCGGAAGAGTTGGGCATAGTGCCTATGTAGATACTGAAGAGGGACTGTTTGACGTAGTCGACAAAGAGGCAGGAGTAGCTGGGGGCCATCCGAGTGTCCATGGCCACCCCCTGCATTTGCAGGAAATGGGAGGAATTAAAGGAAAAGTTATTAAGGGTGAGGACGAGTTTGGCGAGGTGGAGGAAGGTATTGGTCGAGGAGGACTGGATAGATCTGTTGGAGAGGTAGAAGCTGACAGCCTGAAGGCCATCCTTCTGGGGTATGGATGTGTACAAGAACTGCACATCCATAGTGAAGATAAATCTGAGGATTCTCTGGGAAGCTGGGGAGGAGGTGTTGGAGTCTTTGGCTTTGATCTTTGAGTCGTCAATATCTACAGGTTTAGTACCAGAGGACTTGAGGATTGCAAATGTTGTGCCCTTATTCAAGAAGGGCAGTAGAGATGACCCAGGTAATTATACACCAGTGAGCCTTACATCTGTGGTAGGATATGTTTTGGAAAGGATTATAAGAGATAGGATTTTTAATCATCTAGCAAGCAACAATTTGATTGCAGATTGTCAACATAGTTTTGTCAAGGGCAGGTCATGTCTCACAAACCTCATTGAGGTTTTTGAGAAGGTGACCAAGCATGTAGATGAGGATAGGACAGCTAATGTGATGTACATGGACTTCAGTAAAGCCTTTGATAAGGTTCCACATAGTAGGCTGTTGGAGAAAGAGACATGGGATTGTAGAGGATTGAGCAGTTTGGATTAGAAACTGGCTTTCTGTAAAAAGGCAGAGAGTGGTGGTTGCTGAAAAATATTCAGCCTGGAGTCCGGTTACTAGTGGTGTGCCACAAGGATCTGATTTGGGACCACTGCTGTTTGTCATTTTTATAAATGACTTAGACGCAGGCATAGATAGATGGGTTAGTAAGTTTGCAGATGACACTTAAGTCGGTGGAGTAGTGGACAGTGTGGAGGAATGTTGCAGGCAGACTTAGTAGACTGCAGAATTGGGCTGAGAGGTTGCAAATGGAGTTCAATTCAGATAAATGTGAGGTGATCCACTTTGGGATCCTCTCTCTCATCATCTAATCTTTCTCTCTCCCTGATTTACTGTATATACCTGATTGTACATTGCGTTTAATATTTAACTGGTTCTTATTGCTCCACTCATTGACAATGATGGAAGTTAATTAAGGAATAACAGAAAGGCAGAATACTGGATCAATGAAAAGATTCTTGGTAGTGTGGATGTGCATAGGGATCGTGTAGTCCATGTACATAGATCCCTGAAAGTTGGCCCCAGGGTGATAGTGCTGTTAAGAAGGCATACGCTGTGTTAGGTTTTATTGGTAGAGAGATTGAGTTCTGGAGCCGTAATATTATGCTGCAACTATACAAAATGCAAGTGCAGCCACACTTGGAATATTGTGTACAGTTCTGATCGCCCCATTACAGGAAGGATGTGAAAGCATCAGAAAAGATGCACAGGAGATTTATCAGGATGTTTCCTGGTCTGGAGGGAAGGTCCTCTCGGAAAGGCTGAGAGACTTGGGTCTGTTCTCATTGGAAAGAAGAAGTCTTAGAGGGGATTTGATAGAGACATACAAGATGATCAGAGGATTAGATAGGATAGACAGTGACAGTCTTTTTCCTAGGATGATGACATCAGCTTTTACAAGGGAGCACAGCTACAATTGGAGGGGTGATAGATTTAAGACATATGTCAGCGGCACATTCCTTACTCAGAGACTGGTAAGGGCATGTAATGTCCTGCCTGCCAATGTAGTTAACTCAGCCACATAAGGAAGATTTAAACAATCCTTGGATAAGCACATGGATGATAATGGGATAGTGTAGGGGGATGGGCTTAGATTAGTTCAAAGGTCGGCGCAATCTCGAGGGTCTAAGAGCCTGTTCTGCACTGTATTGTTCAATGTTCTAAATTGCTGGGGGCTGGGGAACTGGAAGTTACTGAAGAGATGGAGGGTGTGGATGGTGTCACGGATGTAGATGGGAAGTGTCTGAACAAAGGGGGAGAGGATGGAGTCGAGATAGAACGAGATGAAACTTAAAATTAAAATTAATTCAAAGACTTAAAATATAGGTTACACTTTATGACACAGATTATCGTTCTGGTCTGGCGTGGTATTAGTGTAAACCAAACGATATTTAATCACAGATCTCCCCACCTCCCAACCCCAAATTCTATATGATTGTCCATATGAACTGTGATGTATCTGAACCTTTAAATTTCTCTGCCCCTTTTAAAATGTTACCATTTGAATCACTTAATTTATACCAAATGTCATCCCACCACAATCAGTGAGTGGCTTCTATTCATCAATGTCAAGGTTCAGAGTCTTTGAGTGGCCAGTGTCTACCTGGTCATCCATCTGGAACATTTATGGTTTAAATAGATCAATTTCACATTGGGTGGTGGCAAACAAATTATCAGGGTAGCTTTCTGGTGATTATTATAAATGTAAATGTAAACCATTTAAAAACTATCATCAGCAATCTGATAACCTCAAGCTACTAAACTGTTCTGAATGGACAGTGATGAATACAGAACCTCTTCAGAAGGCAGTCATTTCAAGCCATTCCAATATTTGTTTAAAAACATTAGTTGAAGAAAAGCCTTTTGTGTTGGATTTCTGGGCTTTCAAATCTTAGAACATAAATGATATGCTTATCTGCAGTTTCAAGGCTACAATGCTTTCTTTAGAGTGTTTATGATGTCTCTCTGTGATATATAAAGACAAACTAAACGTTCTGGTGCCAGAAGTGATCCATCTGTTCAAGTACAATAGAACTCACTACTGATGAGGTTAAACAAAAATATGTTCTACAACCCACCCATTGTTACTTTGGGGGAAAATTATACAGTGAAAAAAAACAACATTGTTGCTCTTATCAAAGAGATTAAATCAACAATTTCAGCTTAGTTTGTGAAATGTTGATCAGAATTTTTAGCATTGACCATTTAGGAGGTAAGGAGAAGAATAGCCAGTAGGAATTCAGATGTTCATCTGAATGTAGTGTAGGTCTTTGAGAAAAAATGAAAAGATCCAAATCAGGACACAGTTTAGACTGTCTAAAAGCACGATTAGACTGATCTCTTGTATCAGAAGTGTGCATTATGAAGATCACTGCAACTTCCAAGTGGAGGTTAATGAAAGTGAACCTGAGAGATGTATAATAGAAATCTAAATTATTGCTTTAACTTTAGCAAGCACTAATTCATGGAAAGAGTGATTGAAAGTTAAAATGGTCTTTCAGAGCAGTGGCATAGTGGTTAGCACTACTGGCTCACAGCATCAGGGTCCTGGGTTCGGTTCTAACCTTGGGCGACTGTCTCTGAAGTCTGCATGTGTTTCCACTGTGTGCTCCTTACAGTCCAAAGATGTGCAGGCTAGGTGAATTAGCCATGATGTAATTGGGGTTATGAGGATGAGGCAGGGATGGATCTGGGTGGGATGCTCTACGGAGGTTTGGTGCAGACTCAGTGGGCTGAATGGCGTCAACCTGCACTGTAGGGGTTCGATGATTTCCAGTGGAATATTGGAGGCAAGTACCCTACAATCATTCAGTAACCACCAAGATGCTGTAATAGGGTGATCCTCGGATTTTGTGGCAGATTAAGCTGGATGGTTTGAAAAGCATTCCCTATCTGCACATATTTTATATTTTTATGTTGTATTTCAAAATGTGTCCTTCTCTGAAGTTTTTCTTTTAATATGCTTAATTCATGCTAGCTGGCACGACTCTACAAACTATGGGGCGGTGGGATTTTTGAGGTAAGTTGTTCTAGGCATACAGGAGGAGTGTAATATTGTACAGCCACAAAAATGCATTTTCATCCATTGGCAATGATGGCATAAATATCACAAAATAAATGTTAAATACATGGATATGACGATTTTTAAATGTAAATCTGCCAGCAAACTAGCATGTCGAAATACATAAATCCCAATGTTGCTGCCCATGATGCCCTTTTCCTCAAAAAGCTGCATTTGGTCATTTTATCTCAATCAGAGACTTGTTAATGAAACAGATGCATCAATGTGAAATCACTGAACTTGCCTGATAGATAATCACCAAACCTAGAATATATCGAACTTGTCCATTCTCATGTAAGTACCTCTTTAACAATGTGATAAGACTTAATTACTGTCAACTAAACTTTTTCTTAGCACCAAAATATAAGTTGTGTTGAGTCTCATTCTTAATATACTAATTATAGTTGGATTTTTAAAAAAATATATTTTTTGCTTACTTTTCAAACAGACCTCTTTTTTTTAAAATCTTCTCTCTCATAATCTCTCCCTGATTTGCTGTATATACCCGACTGTTCATTGCATTTAATATTTAGCTGGTTCTTATTACTACACTCATTGACAATGATGGAAGCTAATTAAGGAAATAACTTGTTTGCTGTGGTCCCAGTAACCCTGTGGAGAGTGTTGCATTGCTTTGATAGCTGACTGTCAGAAGCATTGAGAATTCATATGCAAGAACGGCTGCTGATCATAAAATCAGACTTCATAATTCCCCTCTCTCAATCTCTAACTTATGAATATGGAGACATGTGAGTTATTCCACCCTGTAACTGAACACAAATCCTAAGCACTGGATAGTACGGGTCACTTCCTACTGTTGTTGAATATATAACTGGTATAAAAAGTAATAATTGAATTTGATAGGTATCAAGTGTGATGGGCAGAAAGGTAAATGTAAAATCAGTTATTCAATTGATGTTTGACTCATCTCAGAATTACCTTGATCTGATGTACCAATATCTGATGTAGTTTTTAGTTGTAGCTAAAGACAAAATGAAATTGAAAAATAAAGATAGCATTGAGAATTCTCAGTTGGCCCAACTGTCAACACTTTGTTCTACAGCAACCAACATTTGAATCTTTACAACATCCCACAAGGGAACAAAACTGTAAAATTCCCTTCGTCCCTAATGGATAATGTGTTTGCTAACAAACCTTAATTTGCCTATCAGCTATTTGCTGCTGTTTTTAAGCAAAATGCAGTCCACTTAAGATTACATTTTCAGCAGGAAAGCTGATATTAAGTAGGATTTTATCTTCAGGGATTTGTAATTTCCTTATTGTTATGAAAGCAGAGGCTGGCACAATGCCTAGCCTCCTTTCTACTATCTGACTTTGCTGGCATATTTGCAAAATACCATGTTGGTATCTATCTCAAGGTCATTATAATGGTAAGTCAAAACAGACTAATAAAACTCATTGATAGAGCCACATTTAGAACACCGTGTATTTAAAGGGATGTTGATGTATGCATGAGAGATCCAAAAAACAATTCAATTACTTAAATTCCTAAGTTATAAGAAAGCTGATCAAAGTAAGTTGTTCTTTTTGTATAAGATGGTAGAATGACATATTTAAAAAGGTGGGGATGTTAATAATGTAAATGCAAGGAAAGTAGAATTGAATTCAGTGCTTGAAGGTGAGAATATAGAAGTAGCATGTTCAAACTGGACTAGAAATTACAAGTTGAAAAAAAATGCCTGCAGTAGACAGATGAAATACTTGCTAGTCAAAAGAAGTTAATGCAATATTAATTAAACCTTTGAAAAAGGAGCAGGACAAATATTTAGTTAATAATGAAATTGATTGCAAAGAAAATATTTTAGGCATTACGTTTCTTGGAAGCATGGTTTTATTGTCCATAGAAGACACTTGGTTATTTGCTTATTTTCGTCAAAGCTACAGTGGAAGGAGTAAATTTGCCTCTCTAAGGTTCCTGAATTTGGGGAGGGAATGTTCAATTAATGTCCTCCCTATTGATCATTATCCAGTGAAATCTACTGCAAAAATATACCTGTGTAAATGTATATAACTGTATATAACTGTGATGGTTCCATGATTAAATATCCTGTGCGGTTTAGCCACACAAAAATATGGTAAATTTTATACAGCAGTGACAGAATTGTTTGTGAAAGATTGAGTAGTAGAAAACTGTTTAAAATTAGTGTTATCATGGTAACCAGATTTATTCTTGTCTGGGGCTATTTTATTGGGGTTTCAACTCTTCTATTGATCGTAATGTTTGAGGACTCTGGGTCTATACTTGATGGAGTTTAGAAGGATCAGGGGGACTATCTATTATAAACTTATAGAATATTGAATGGCCTGGACAGGGTGGATGTTGGGAAGATGTTTCCATTGGTAGGAGAGACTAGGACCCAAGGGCACAGCCTAGAGTAAAGGGAAGACCTTTTAGAACGGACATTAGGAGAAACGTCTTCAGCCAGAGAGTAGTGAATTTATGGAATTCATTGCCACAGAAGGCTGTGGAGGCCAGGTCATTCAGTATATTTAAGACTGAGATAGATAGGTTCTTGATTGTCAAGGGGATTAATGGTTACAGGGAGAAAGTGGGAGAATGGGGTTGAGAAATTTATCAACCATGTTTGAATGATGGAGCAGACTAGATGGACTGAAAGGCCTAATTTCTGCTTCTATGTCTTATGGTCTTTTTAATGGGGACTTGACTGGAAGGAGAGCATAAGTACATAACAATGAGAGATATACAGCATATGTTAGTGATAATGGAACTGTGCTGTACAGTTATAAAATCTGTTGTCAAGCCAGAACACAGCAAAGTTCATGAGGGTATTAGATGCACTAATGCTTCATCCCTTAATGACTTCATGTGGGACCAGTGAAGCATTACCAATACCCTCAACCATTCTTAGATGATAAATGGGACTGAATATTAAAGGAATTCTTTATTGGCTGTGCTCTGCAATCTCTATGTAGCAGTCTTTTATGTGTCAGCTCTCAAATCAAGCCCATAGTATGGGCAGGAGAAGATAGTTATTTGCTCTCCATTCAAAGTACTATGGTTATCCTCCTTGTTCTTTTTAATATTTAGAAAGAGACTGTTTGGATTTCAGTGCAAACTGAGATTTTACTCTGCAGTCATAGTGACAAGAGTAATTTCCCTTTGATAGAAGTCAGAGCATGATTCAGTTGCTAGCAGGGCACAACCTTCAAATTCAGCAAGACAAAGACAACATAAGAAAACAAAAAGCCATTTCAAGAGCTCGACAACTTAAATCAAACAAACTTCAAGAACGAAGAAATGAGTAGGACAAGTCCTCGCTCTGTAGTATTGCCATAGTGATGAGCATAGTTGGTAATCACAAAATGTCCCAGGAGTTAACTCTTACATCTCTTCAAAGAAATTGGATGTACTAAAATCTGATGTACTATCCATTTACTTTGACAGTATGGAAATCACTCACACACAGCTTATTCCTGACCTGCCTACGGTAATTACTCATTGAACACAGAACCCAGTTCTCAATTCTAGTCTCTGCTAAGTTAACTCTAAGCAGCAGAGGTAGTACAGGAAACGCAAATGAACCTGATGCTATCATATTGCTTGTGGAAATAATCCATTTATTATTGGTTATTATTTATTCAAGTGTACAAGTGTAACTATTAGAGAAAGACAAGATGAAACTCGGCTATTGAATAGCCAACTAACACTCAAAATGTAAAGAATTATCATTGAAGGTGTATCATTGTACCACAGGAGACAATAACTTCAGGGTACAAAGTCAGAGAAATTGAACAAAAACAAACATGAATCATTAAGATAACTCATTCTTGGATCAAAAGCAACAGAGCCATTTTTCCAAAGATGTTGATTGCCCCATATCCAGATAATTGATGATAGATGAGAATTGGAGACCATTATGTGGTGCTCTTGGTATATAATACATTGCATGCTACAAGTCCCATTTGGGAACTGGAGCCATTGCAATATTGCCTTTTTTTCAAAACCAGGTGGGGGATACAACCTGTCATACAGGATTTGTCAATTTGACAAACAAATTAAATGTGCAAGAAAAGAGACAACTTTATATTAAGGAATAGGCCATCAAGAACTAAATCCTTTCTTTCCAATAGCCTTGACTATAAAACCCATTCCAAATAAGTGAGCAGCATATAGATTGCCATTAAAATGCACTGGGTACATTATGGAACGACATCCTAATCTGAAAAGAATTTAAAACCATTGTCTATCAAGTACACTGTTTGAGTGGGTTTATTATCTCCCTGGTATGGACTGGAAGGTTTGTATAATTGGATTGGATGGAATAGGGTGGAGATCCTATTGTCTCCCGACTCCATTGATTTAATCTGGTTGTTCCTGGTCTTCTTGCCCCAAAACATTTTGAAATCCTTAAGTGTCTAAGTAATGAGCATTTGTCCTGGGTGGAGATGGATTATCACGTATATCTTTGTTACTGCCTCTGGCCTTGGGGGCTATCCTTGATTGGGCACGCCATGTCCAAAGCAGGTCCTTCTCAACAGGAAATACTGCCACAAGCCTCTGTTGGGCTAAACAACTCCCATGAGCTATACCCTTCCCTCTTGCTGTGACTTGTCTGCATGGCTTTATTGAACCTGGTGCACTACCTTCTTTTTGGGTCCTCATCTACTGTCCTGAGGCTTGTTGCAGTCCCAAGGAGTGAACAGCTGTCAAGTCTCTGATTTTCCTCAGTTTATGAAGGAAGAAGTTTTGCCTTGAAAACTATGGGACCCTGGAAGGCACTTCACAAATTTCCTGAGAGGAATTTAATCCAACTGGGGCTGTCGGAGCTCTTTGTGTTCAGGTTTCCAATTCACCGTGATGACTGGGTCCAAATGTAGCGATCAAGTTCCTGAAATCAACAAATCAGATTTTCTGGGAAATAGTAATTCATGTTTAATATTATATATCGACCTGATTGGCCTAGCAGTCAGAAAGCCAATTTTCTTCAACATTCTAATGGCTTGTTGAAGTCGGACTGGATATGTGCTCTTTCTGCTTTCTGGTCTTTTGTACACACTCTGTTATTTCCTCAGTGCTGACCTCCATCTTGGAAGGAGGTTGCATACAGATCAGGTGAAGAATTCTGATTGCTGCTATCGGCCTGAAGAAGTCATGACAATGGGTTGTCGAGATGTTGGTCATTGACAGCAGGCAGGACTTGACATCCTCTTGGGTTCTTGGAAAAAAGGTTCCAGCTCTCTTGTCAATTTCTATCAATCTAGAAGTTTTCAGATACTCTGACCAAAACTAAGCTGTGAGAAACTCATAACAGCATGTTGCTCAATATGCTGTCCAGATAGGGAAAGTCAGCTAGCTTACAGAGTGCATAATGAAACAGGATATATTGTCATATGACTTCCACCTTACTAAAATAGAATTGTAATGGTTACCCTCCCTCTAGAAGTGGCCATCCAAGAAAATCCCAGAAATTCAGGAACATTAGGAAGGGGATTGAAGCTGTGATCAAGATGTTATTTCTGAGATTTGGAATCCAACAGTGGAACCACTTCCAGGTTCCAACTTATAACTGAGAGTGAAATAGTCAAACAGACCAATGACTTTCACTAGCATCAACAGCCTATTAGCTGGTTGGTGGGCCATATGGTGTCCAATTAGTACCAGTGGGTGCAGAACTGAAGCAAGGGCGAGCATGATCTGGAGACATTATTGCAGCCATCACTGTGGCAAGCCTCAGCTCATTAGGAGGAGAGGCAGAGACTTGAAACGTGTGGCACGGTTGGCCCAAGATGAGGTGCTGTTGAAGGCAGTGAAAGAGAGGTGCGAGCTCTTGTTTGGGGAAGGTTTCAGGAGCAGGCTATTCAGCAAAATCAAGCAGGCCTGGCTGGAGGTGGCAGCAATTGCCAGTCATTGAAGTGCCATCCTGAGGATCCAGGTGCAGTGACATAACAGTTTTAACTAATGTCTTCAGTTTTGAAAAATGAGCATAACGCTAGAGCCAGAAGACAGAGTTCTAGGTTTGCAGCTATCAGGAGATTCACTAGCAGATCCGCCTTAAGGTGCATCCTGGGAACACATTTTCCCAGGTTCAGATCACTGGCCCATAATACATACATCCCAGAACATATCAAACTAACACAAATTATCTGGAGAATCAATGGGATCATTACATTCATTATTTTTAAGTATCACATTTTTCTTAATTGATGTTTCCCTCTGGGCTGTTGCAGATCTGGCAACACTGATACATGAAATCTCTTACTGAAATGTGCCATTGGCATTGGTCAGAGAAGTCAGCCTTGTCTTAGCTCTGTCTTGTATTTGCAGGAAAAAAGGGTTTGCTTTAAAGTTGGGGGAAAGACATGCCCAGGAGCAAGAGTGCTGCAGCTCACCATCCTCATAATCATAGATTGGAATCAGTGTCACCAGGCTGTCCCACTATGACAGCTGCTGGACAGAGAGAGAGAGAGAGACAGGAATACCTAGAAGAGAGGGTGAAAAATCACTAGGTGAAGAGGATAGATGTTCTCCTCTCTGCCTGACAGCACACTAATGCCTCAACTGGACGAGGAAACCTCCTGACTGCAGAGGCTGCTCTTATCACAGTAACGTTCACCTGACCTCTTTGTCTTTCCTACAGGATCAGTTGTGGAGGGAAGCATGGAAGTGTCATAGTATCACCTAGCATCTCTGAAATATCGGAAACGCTGTCTCATTATACAAGCATACCATCCACAGTGCAGATACACTTACACCGGTGGGCTCTTGCACATGAAGAATGGCACTAGGTGACCAGCAGGGGGTGAGAGAGGCAGAGGAAACTGTGGGCTGTCTTTTCTCAGAGAATGGAAGGAAGTTCCAGCCGGGCTTAGCCTACTGATGGTAGATGATCTCAACAGTCATGAGAAACAAGCTCCACATTGATCAGTTGCAAGACTTGTATCCTCACATGGTGAATTCCCTGAGGCAATGTGGGGTCATGGACCAAGAATGGAGGAGTCCATCCAACACTTACTGTGGATCAGAGCTTTGAACTCATGATCTCCTCTATTGAGAGGATGGCCAACTTCATTGAGAATCATACATGGCAGCACTTACAGTAGATGTAGGAGTACTGCAATGACATGCACAGATTGGATGCTACACAGTGCAACATTGAACAATGAAGCTGATGATACAAAGATACATAAGATGGATGCCATTTAGTGGTTTCCTCCTATAATCCTCATCACCCAAAGTGATGGAGACAACCAACAAAGAGGGTGAGGGAGCAATCCCTCATGGAAGCAAACATCATCATTGACCTCCTTGGCCACTTTGACAGGGATTATCTATGCAGCAGAGACATGTAATAAAAGCTTCGTTTGCATTGATATCAGTGCAGGAATCTCTGCAAGAGCTCACTGTGGCATCTCAATGACAAGAAACTGCCAGGGGAACTTGAGTCACAAGCCAAATCAAACAAATAGGCTGCCTCCATTTTAACTGTAGCCACAGGGAATACTGCATAGATATGGTCAAGAATGACAGTCAGTATCTCAGTTACAGCTCAGAGTGGTTTAACACATTTAATTCACTTGAAAAGATGTACTTGTAATTTCTAATTGCATTGCAAGTGTTCATAGCTTAGACACCTACTTGTAACAAACTGGCATGTGGTGGCCATCTTTACATTGATCAGTGTACTCAGTAATGAATATCTCATATGAAATGGGAACAATTTCCTAGGATGTTTGGAAATTAAATCAAAATCATTAGAGAGCCTTTCTGAAGTTATGCTGAAGACAGCTGGAGCACCAACCTAGAAAGAAGGCAAGGGTAAAAATGTGTGGCTCCGGAGTGACAGCTTGACGAGAGACTTATGACTGTTCTTGTGCTGCTTTAGAACAATGTCACAGGAGACTGTGGCAAGGCAAAGAAAGAACGGAGCATGGCAGGATTCAAGAAGCTGAGAAAATGTCAAACCTCCACAGAGTTTGACCTGCATGTCTTGCTGGATGAAATAGCGTGCGGGAAACCTGCCAAAAATCTTACTCATTGAACGAAATGGAAATGGCGCTGACTTCCAACTCTCTCACCCCCAAGACTGCAAACTGGTGCCAGAGAAAACTCCAGGACCTGACCACAGCAGGCAAGGGCATTTATTTGCCACTCTCTCTTTTATTGCTTTGGCACCCTGGACACCAGGGCAATCTTCACAGTCTCAAGGTTACAACTGAAAAATCAACCCTTCATATTGAACTCCAGTCAAGTAGATTTCTGACCCAAGATCTTACTGTGTGATGCCCTACATTTTCCTTGAAACAACCACTTGTGCATACTATATGAAACATCTTCTATTTTACCAAGGCATTATAAACTACACATCTTAAATCAGCACTTGCATACTGCTTGGTGCATAGTCCTCAATTGCTCGCATTCAGATCATTTGCTGTTGAAAGTGAAATGGCACAATTCAAAAAATAAGGAGTCTCCAAGACAGAGATGAGGACTGATTTATTTTCTCACAGAATTCTTTTCCACAGAAAGCAGTGGAGTCTGGATCACTGAATATATTCAAGGCTGAGTTTAATAAGAGAGTTAAGGGTTCTGGGGAACCTGCAGAAAAGTGGCGTTAAGGCTGCGAGGTCAGCCATGATCTTAATCTGTTGTACAGCAAGCTTGATGAACTGAATTGGTTACTCTTGCTCATATTTTTGATCATCTTATGTTTCTGCCCCTTTTCTCTACGAAGAAATGGTTCTCTCTTGGTATACACTGAAATTGAACTGATAACAGAACAGAATTGTACAATACACTTACAGTTCAAATGGTTGTCCTGCAGGTGTATGCTCAACTTCATAGCCTGCTTGCCTTAAGACATCAATCACTGTATTGTTCCCAAGGAAATGACCTACAATAGAAAATACAATTTGTTTTTATAACATTGTTGTTGGAGTCATCAAAACATCTCATCACACAGGATCAATTTCTGTTCCTTGATAATACAAGTTTTCATAGTTTGTATTAAGATTCATTATTCATAAAATATTATCATAATGCCTGGCAGCATTTCAAAATGCTACTGTAAGAATGCTTTGCCTGTTTATATTGAGTTACAGTGTTGAAAGCAATAAAAGACTACATTTCCACATTCAAAGTTAAACATGTCAATGTACACAACTGCTTTAATATTAATTGCTAAATGATTACTGTAATGTCAGGTTGTGGGTAAGGCTAATAGAACTCTTGTCTTACTGTACACTATACAATTCATCACAGGTGTAAGAGATTATTTGAAAAGTGAGTGCTGTGTTTTAAGCAAGGTCAAAAACTTTTTTTGCAAATTTGTGTTGTACTAATTGTATGCTAAAGCTCTGAAACAAAAGCGCACACTATAGAAATGCATTTTAATTTGTTCTGGTGTCAGATCACACCCTAACATTTGAACTTTAACTTACAGTACTGGTTTGGAGCAGAGCCATGTTTCCACTGCAAATGTATCTGTACTCAGATTTAAAATTAGCCATTCAGAAACATGAGAACTTTTTAATATCAGTTAAAGAAATGTATGTTTTTTAAATGTAAGAGTAATGGATCTTGAGATTTCTTCAAAAGCGTTCCATGCTGCTGGCACTTAAAGTCTTACACCTGCCAGCAGCCTCTAAAATTTCCTGAGTCTGCCTAATACTGCAGGTGTTCTGGTTTAAGCAGCTGAATTACATCCTTTGAAAAGTCAGTTCAGCTTACACCCCTTAACAGCTGTCAAAATATGTGGCGCTGGAAAAGCACAGCCGGTTAGGCAGCATCCGAGAAGTGGGAGAGTTGACATTTCTAGCATAAGCTCTACATCAGGAATGTGAATGGTGGGGGGAGTGACCCAAGGGGGCTGAGAGACAAATGGGAGGAGGGTGGGGCAGGGGGAAAAGTAGCTGGGAATGCAATAGATAAATGAAGGTGGAAGGTGACTGTGATAGATGGGAGTTGAGGGTAGAGCGGATAGATGTGAAGGAAGATGGACAGGTGGGACAGTTCAAGAGGGTAGTGCTGAGTTGAAGGGTTGGATCTGGGATAAGGTGGGGGGAGGGGAAATGAGGAAACTGGTGAAATTGACACTGATTCAGAGTGTTTGGAAGGTCCAAGGTGGAAGATGAGGTGTTCTTCCTCCAGTCGTCGGGTGGCTAGGATTTGGCAATGGACGAGACACAGGATTTGCATGTCCTTGGCGGAGGGGGAGGTGGAGTTTAAGTGTTCGGCCACAGGGTGGTGGAGTTGTTTGATGCATGCGTCCCGGAAATGTTCCGCAGACTGGGTACAAACAGGTAATGCAGGAAAAATGTATGTTACTTCACTGGATAATTTTAGGAATTTTTTAATTGAACTTGCCCATGATTATGACACTTGCATAGCAACAAGCCAAAGATAGCAAAAGTGAGGGAACCAGAGTTTAGATCAGAGTGGTGCTGGAAAAGCACAGCAGGTCAGGCAGCATCTGAGGAGCAGGAAAATTGACATTTCGGGCAAAAGCCCTTCATTAGGAATAGAGGCTAATGAAGGCCTTTTGCCCGGAAGGTTGATTTTCCTGCTCCTCAGATACTGCCTGACCTGCTGTGCTTTTCCAGCACCACTCTGATCTAAACAAGCCAAAGATGCCAATTAACACCTTCAAAAGGCTCCTGGAATAAATTTGCATTGATTTTGCATCTTCTGCAACTTTAAGATAACCCAATATACTTAAATCCAACAATGTAATTTTTATAATGTAGCCAGTTTACAATGTAGGATAATGTGGCAGCCATTTTATATGTGGCAAGGTCTCACAAGCAGCAATGTGATAAAAATGTGATGATATGTTTTAGTGATGAATATTGGCCAGGAATGCCCCTGTTCTTTTTTCTTTCAATTGTATCACAGGACTGTTTACATCTCCCCAAGTTAGCAAGCAAGGCTTTGATTTAACATTTGATTTGAAACATCCTGTCAGACTGTTCCATTTTCCCTTCCTACTGCTCTGAAATACCAGGCTGGACTATGTGCTCAAGAGTTTAACTTGAGAACACGTGGCTCTCTGACTCAGATGCAACAATGCCACCAAATGAGCTGCAGCTGACAAATGGAATCAACTGAAGGCAGGCTAAACAGATTTCTAGGTGTAAGGTCACCTGACAGGAGACCCTATCTGCCACGCCCCTCAATCTCAGGAAAATCTCACATAAGCTGCTCATTCTTAACAGGGTAGGAAAGCTAACACACTGTACACTTAGTTAAGGGCTGCTCAAATACAGCATCCTGCCCTATCTCCTCCTAAACTCATCTCAGCAATTACTAACTTGTATCTAAATATCTTCCCCCAAGTTAATAGCTTCATGTCCACACGTCTCTTACCCTCCCTCACCTATCACTTGGCATTCTCAACTGTTAACTTGACACTCCTTCATTCCTTCTTGCAGGGAGAATTAGCACACAATGCCTCTTACAAGTAGGACGTTGAAGGAAGGCTTCTCAACCTTAAAATATCTCAAGGACTGACTATGGAACTCAGAGGAAAGTTTTAGCTCTTATTGTTGATGGCTAAATCAATGGCATCTTGTTGGCAGCATTATTGAATGAATACCTACACGATCACAACGGCATAGCTATTAAACACCAAGTAACCAATACCTTCATCAGTCTCCCTAATCCTTAGGTGAGTAAAGCTTCTCTAATCTATCTTTCTTTACTATGGATCCACCACAGCAGTATGTGGTACATAAGGAGGAAGATAAATTGATGCTGAGGAGTACATTGAAGAGGACCCTGTAACCCAAGAGTCAGACCTGCATAAAAGTGACATCTCTCATGGTGGAATACATGTCACAACTCCAGTGATTCCCCCTTAGCACCATAGCAATGGATCGGAAGAGCACAACAGTAAACAGACATTTCCTTTCCATGACGCTTTTAGACAGCATAAGCAGCCAACTAGCTTCCGTAAGTCTGGTCTTCAACGATACCCAAGAGGAACATGTGAATAGTTAGCCCAAGAGAATGCTATACTTGTTCCTGAAAAGTCTTTACAGTGGGTAAGTGGTTTGTATCTGAAAAATTCAAAGTGAGGAACATCTCAAATGCAGGTATTTGTCGGCAGAAAGCAAAAACAAAAAGACTTGGATGGTGGACAATAGGTAAGATGCTGAAACAAGATACTGCTTATAGGAAACCCTATAAAGTCTGAAAGGTTTTTTTGCCTTCCCGATACAGTTCCTTGATGTATTTATTTAATTAGTGGACAGCAAACAGGGAGAAAATGTACAACCTAGATCTTCATTTCCGACTCAAGTAAAACATGCTCAAAACCATTGTTATAACTTCAGCTCATGTCAAAATGGATTTCAATGAATTGAAGATGTCAGGAATTATGGTAAAAAATTGAATTAACAATCATAAGTGATTCAGTCATCATTCAGTTAGCTCAGTTGCCTGGATGGCTGGTTTGCAATACAGAGTGATGCCAACAGCGTGGGTTCAATTCCCCCACCAGCTGGGATTACCTGAAGGATTCCTCTTTTCTATTTTGCCCCTTGCCTGAGACCTATCCTTTAATGAGACAGGAGTTCTATGAGAGCACTCTGGTAGAACTATGGTGACTATCTTTACATTTATGTCACTGTAAAGGAACGATTCAGCTGAGACCACTCTTTCAAACATTAGGAAAAATCTTGTCAGACTTTATGTCTCTCTTGTCTTCCTATTCTGAGTGTTATACAGCGACTCTTATACAGTGACACAGTGAGTGTGCGTAGATGCTAGGTGAGCACAGGATTGAGCCCAAAGGTGATGTTCACCATAGTTAATTATCCTGACAATACTCACTGTAAAAGCTCTCAGGCAAAGATTACCTATGTGTACCAGCTACCAGAGGGCTGCAACCACTTACGCATTAATACCTCATCACCGACAAGAGAATAGTGAATATTAAAAGGGAAAGCAATTGGAGTTGTGCAATGACAAAATCTTGCATTCATATTGAGTTGATAACATAACATAAAGTTGACATGAAGTCACATCAGGCAATATTAAGACAGATAGTCAAAGTTCTTTGTGGATGCTTTGGGACAGGTAAAGGTTTGATAAAAATATTTTAAGCAGCTTGTGGTTTGACTCTACCATCACTTTCTCTCTCTCAAACTTGTATTGATTAAAATGTTAACAAGCATGGACAATATCCAGGCACTCTTCCTCAATCCATTTGCAGCATTGTTCAGTTTGTATTAATACCCTGGATATAAACACAAATGGTTGTCCTTGCTCTGTCAGCACTGCTCCAAGCCCCGAATCACTGGTATCACACAGCAAGTTGACTTCATCATTGAAATTGTGGTACCTTAATACTTTCCTACAAACCTTGATCTTGTCAGTATCTGGATAATGTCCTTTTCCTGTCAATCAATACTTGATTTGTGCAATTGGCTTCAGACACCTTCGTTGGATTCTTGTTCAGTTTCAGCTTTAAGTGGGGAGCTCTCTATAGTGGTTGCACTAGAATTTTATTGTGATCTGTGATGGCATCTTCCACTGTACCTTCACATCAGTCGTTTAGTTGATCATCTAGAATAGCTTCTGTCCCAGGAAGATCACTGACTATCTTATGATATTTACATACTTCTGGAGCAGTGGAAATGCCAAATTGCTGCATAACCATCTGTATCTTCCAAATCGTGTCCAGGAAATTTGAAAACTGTGCTTTCATGCAGCTTCCCTTCCCATACATTCTGCACATTTAGGGTAGGAAAGACCTGTACTGTGAAAAATTGTAGAAACAGGTCTTCATTCTTGGCATGAGGTAGTGAGATTTCTTCAAAGCTCTATAGGTGTGATCCTTTGGACCTAAAATACTTCCAGCTTTCCAGTTTTGTTTTCACTGCTACCATGCTGCTTATCCAGTCTGTTGGAGTTGTCACTTTCTTGACTACTCCCTCCTTTCCAGTTCCTCTACTTTGTCTTTTGGATTGGACTTGAGAGCAACTGGAACACTCCTGAACTGATGCCACATTTGGTTTCACACTCTCATGCACTTCCAGTTGATATTCACCAACAGCACATGCAACTTTGACTGACATCGCATCGGTCTGTGAAACTTGTAATGTTCCAGAAAGCACTGGTGCCTATCTCTTCACATTTTCTTGATGCTGTTCTGTTGCAGTCATAATTCTAAGAGTCACAAACCATGTCCCTTTGAGATTAAACAGTGCCAAACCATTCAATCAAACAGAATGATGCATTAGAATCACTGTTAGATATCTCTCCTAAAGCTGTCTTTATAGTTTTACTTTGTTTCTCTCTCACCAACATTTGTGCACAAAGTGAATCAGCTTCTTGCAGTTAGACCACTTCTTTGCTGACCCTGGGCACGCTTCCTTTCCATTTTTCTGCTGCAATATTGATGTCCTATACCCTGGCCTTAAACTTTCTGCAAATATTAATTTTTATTTTCGTGTCATTTGTTCCTATTAAGGCTGTAATGTGTAAGGTCCTGTCCACTGTCCCATCAACATCCTCGAGCTGATGACTCGCAACATCATAGTTTCTGCATTCCAAAAGCTTTATTGTACTAACTTTCCCTTCTCTCACAGTAGAATCTCTTTGGCTGCAACATTGACAATAACAATGTGAAACCTTGACTAAAACTCTTGTTCTCTTTCTGACAGTCAGTGAGTAAGTGTCAGTTCAGGATGGGAGTTCTTAGTATTTCTGAAGATGGTGAAGGGAATGAGATCATCCTTGGGTTAGTGCCTCCAGTAGAGACACTAGCAACGCAGTAATACATGTCCTTAAGACCATAAGACATAGGAGTGGAGGTAAGGCTATTCGACCCATCGAGTCCATTCTGCCATTTAATCATGGCTGATGGGCATTTCAACTTCACTTACCCGCACTCTCTCCATAACCATTAATTCCTTACGGTATCAAGAATTTATCAATCTCCGACTTGAAAACATTTAATGTTCTGGCCTCTACTGCACTCCATGGCAATGAGTTCCACAGCCCACCACCCTCTGGTCAAGAAACATCTCCTTATTTTCATTCTAAATTGACGCCCTCTAATTCTAAGGCTGTGCCCATGGGTCCTAGTCTCTCTGCCTAACAGAAACAACTTCCTAGCATCCACCCTTTCTAAGCTATGCATTATCTTGTAAGTTTTTATTAAATCTCCCCTCAACCTTCTAAACTCTAATGAATACAATCCCAGGATCCTCAGCTGTTCATCATATGTTATGCCTACCATTCCAGGGATCATCCGTGTGAATCTCCAGTGCCAGTATGTCCTGCCAGAGGTGTGGGGCCCAAAACTGGGTACAGTATTCTAAATAGGGTCTAACTAGAGTTTTATTAAATCTCAATAGCAGTTGCTGCTTTTACGTTCCAACCCTCTTGAGATAACTGATAACATTACATTTGCTTTCTTAACCATGGACTCAACCTGCAAGTTAGCCTTTAAGAATCTTGGACTAGCACTTCCAGATCCCTTTGTACTTTGGCTTTATGAATTTCCTCACCGTTTAGAATATAATCCATGCATGTATTCTTTTTTCCAAAGTGCAAGAACTTGCATTTGCTCACGTTGAATTTCATTAGCTATTTCCTTGATCACTCTCCTAAACTGTCTAAATCTTTCTGCAGCCTCCCCACCTCCTCAGTATTACCTGCCTGTCCACCTATCTTCATATCATCGGCAAACTTCACCAGAATGCCCCCGGTCCCTTCATCCAGAACTTTAATATATAAAGTGAACAGCTGCTGCCCCAACATTGAACCCCGTGGGACATCACTTGTCATTGGCTGCCATTCTGAAAAAGAACCTTTTGTCCCAACTTTCTGCCTTCTGTCAGACAGCCAATCCTCAATACGTGCTAGTAGCTCACCTTGAACACCATGGGCCCTCACCTTACTCAGCAGTCCTTGGCTTCGTCTTGACAGTATTTTATACTTCCTTATCTACCATAGCACTTTTAACTATTCTCGCATCCTCTCTGCATCAAATCACTTCTCTAAGATATCTCCCTTTGTCTCTGACTAATACCATATCTGCCATTTAGTATTCCTTCCAAGCACTGCACAGATCATTCTATTTCTTATCCTTCAGTGTTTCTTTTGTTCCTTTTCCAATTCCTCCTTTGCTTGTTGTTTCCCTTTTCAAATGCTACTCAACTGTTACATCTAAATATAGAGGAGAGGTTTAAGACTGAAACGTGAACTGCTGATTTTCCACAGTTGACTGTGCGCTACTAAATATTTCCAGCCTTCTCTATTTTCATTTTGCAGAATATCTAGCTGGCCAACTTCAGAGGTACTGAGGACAACTCTGGTGCTATGGCTAATTATCCAATGAGATTAGCTAATATTCTAATTAGTTAATGCCATCTCGACTACTCTGCAGTATAATTGCAGACTGCCAATAAAACCCATTATCATAGTTGTGGGCCTGCAATCTTTATTTATGCACCACCAGCAGGATATCATTTCAACAACAACATATCTTTGAGATCAAACTTTTGAATTTATGTTTATTCATTAATTATACTTGAAAAAGTGGAGTTATATTCCTTGAACAACCGTTCTCTGTGCATAAGAAACGTTGTCCCAAAATAGGCACCTGAGCATTTTAAAATATATTGTCACTAATATCTCTCAACATGATAATACAAGCTCCAGAGCCTTTCCAAACCCGATAATTTGCTTCCATGACAAACACCTTTTCTTACAAATATGATATTCCCTTATCAATGAAGTAAACTGTAGTGTAACTGAGCATGGTTACACACATGCTTTATTGCAGTGATGACAGAATAGCAATCAAAAGCAGGAACTCTGGTTAAATTTTCAATCCATCGTTCAGCAGCCAATTGCAGTGCCTCAAGTGTTGTCCTGACTGAGAATAGCTAACTCAGTATAGGTCAGGAATGAATTCTGTGAATCTATCAGCTGTCTGGCTTTGTGTTTCACTAAAAGCTGCCTTTAGTTACTAGTTTGTGAAGTTTTTTTTGTCAAGTTCTGTTGTAGTTTTCATGTTTTCTGAAAAGAGGCTGCTATTTTAATGAAATTGGAGGGATACAAGGAAGTCAAATCCATGTTAAAGACAAGGTGATGAATTCTCAGCCTATCAGCATCAAAACTGATGTTTCACATCATATATTAGAACTGTTAATGAAGTTAATTAATTGAAAATGATAGAAGCAACGAAAGCTTTTTTGTACATTTTCAGCAATTGAACTTGTATCAGCTTTTTCAGTTAGGTTAACATGCTACTTTAACTAAATTTGTTAAACTGTCATCTGTGATACTGGCCAGATCTAAGATCCCTGCATTTAAAGTATATGTTAAAATGATCGATAGAGTGAAGGGAAAAATTGTTTCAGTTCACTGACCCAAACTAACTCAGAAAAAGATGTCCACATCTGGTCAAGCTTGATCTTAATGTGTGTTTAGAGAAACTCTGGTTTCACACCACACCCCCACCCCCCTCCAGCCAAGCTCAGTCTTTGTTCCCAATTTAGATTAATCCAGGAACAAATCCAAAACCTATTATATTAATTTATTGTGACGGCTGGTGAAAGCTGTGGCTTAGGAAAGGTCAGTATGACTCCCTGCCTGGGTTTGTCTATACATTTCTGATAAATGAGCACAGAACAACAGGCTGGATAGTACAACGACCTGCGTCACAACTGGCTCTGCCATGTAGGGATGAATCACTCTGCTGGCTCCGGCTTTTATTGTTCTCCAGCCTGGCAGAACACAGAAGGACAAAGGACACTGAAAAATGCTCACATCAAAGGCCATTGCGAACCCCTCTTTGAAGTTGAACTGAAACTAAGCTAGGCGATTTGGTGAGATGCAACTGAAAACTGAACCACATTTAAAGCCACACTACTTTCTGCACAATTAGTCATAAAAAGACAAACATAAACATAGTCAGGAGGTCTCTGGTTTATCGCATTGCTTACACAATGGATCAAACACATAATGCTCTTACCACTAAAGCTGGGTATAGACCTCAGACCTTGCCAGTTTCTTTCCTGGCTCCTCCTATCGGTGCTTATATATGCCAAGAATGTGCATGCATGGTGCTTTTCTAAAGTCTTGACAAGATTATGCAACAGCAGAAGAGTATAAAGACTTTCCTTCTCTTGTGAAATGAAAAAGAAACCTGATGATACATGGGGGGAAAAATTACTGGAAACACAAAGACTTTAGTCAAACAGTCAGTGAAATGTATTGTGAATCTATTTTTGAAGTTTTAGACATTGCATTTTTATGGTATGAAAATCAAACTTACTCTCAAAACCCATCATCGGTAAAATGGTGATCAAGAATAAAATATCTGCTTATCAGACTTGATATCATTCTTTGAAGACACTTTGGGTTAGGATTTTGATCTTGTTGGATTCATTTCACATGAATGTTGTTTTGCATTCTCTGTTTCATATGACAAAATTAATCCAAAAAAACTTATCAAATCTGTAGTTTTCTCAGTCTTTGCTGCAGATTGTAAGATTGGTGAGTTTATAAATGACCTTTGGAATCACTATTCCACTTCTGCCCTGCATCTGTTGGAAAACAATGCCAGATAGAAGTACAAATAAGGATAGAGGCAGCAAGTGGAATGGTGCAGCATCAAGCTCCCTGCTGTGGACACAAGATCAGAATTTTGTGAATTGCCGAATACAAACACACACACACACACACACACATGCACACAATCTCTTGAACACCAATTTGCAATGATGTCTATGAATTAACAGAATCACTGCAGCTACTGTAATAACGTCACAAATATTCAGCTGACATTCTCACTGCTAGTGAAGAATTATCTTAAACAGTGCCATGAAACTAAAAATAATCAGTAATTTAACATGTTCAATTTGTCTCACCCCAGCTACACAATGGAAATGTACACAACTCAGTCAGCATGATACAGACCCATACTGAACATTCCAGGTTCACCTCCTGGTCAACTGGCCTGACGTTTTGCAAACTTGGGAAGATGATCAGCCAAATTTCCCATTCTCAACTGGTAATCAGCAAATCTTGCTAAAAGGTTTCAGTGGACACATGTGGATAACAAATCAAAACTGTAACCCTCCTTGCAGTTGAATAACCTCTAACAGGAGAAAGTGAGGTCTGCAGATGCTGGAGATCAAAGTTGAAACTTTATTGCTGGAACAGCACAGCAGGTCAGGCAGCATCCAGGGAACAGGAGATTCGACGTTTCGGGCACAAGGGCCTGTGCCCGAAACGTCGAATCTCCTGTTCCCTGGATGCTGCCTGACCTGCTGTGCTGTTCCAGCAATAAAGTTTCAACAATAACCTCTAACACTCAAATTTCAGGCTCACACATGAAGAATAACATAACATGGTCAAGATACTGTGGAACTGTGCTTTCTGTGGAGGAGAGAAAGGGAAGAGAACAAAACCAAACAATAAAATATACCTCAGTTCAAAATCAGGACAGCACACATTACACTTTCACCATGTATTGATAATAGTGAGAGAAATGTTGAAGTCAGTTCCTTAGTGATTAACATGCAGGTCATTGAATGCAGGACTTAGTAGTATAAGAAACAGTTTGGGACAGGCCTCACCAATATCTGCAACACCACTGCTGCAGGCATCCTGTGTGATGTCAATGTCATTTGAGTCACAGACCTGCTTATTCTGAGCTGCTGTTTTGATTTTTCAAAAAAGAGCAGATAATAGGTAACACTGAGCCAGACTGACCTTTCACTGTAAATTGTACATGCCAGCTATTGTGAAGTTTTAAAAGAATGCAGTACCCTGTTGCCCTTAGCAGCTGTGGAAATGATGGGGAATCTGAGATTCTGAATATTTTAAAAATGCTTTGAAATGAACACATTTGTGCAGTCCTTTTGAAATACCTTGACTAACCTTTGTTATATCAAGTGCTGGATTATGTTCATCTATTTTCAGCAGCATACTTGATTTGTTTTGCTTTTGTTACTCACCGTCAGCCTGCCAGCTTTGAAAAGGATCTCACAGACAATTATTTTGAATGATATTACAGACAAGATGATGATGGGTGAAATTCTACTGATCACGTGACAGCACTTAATAATAAATACAGCTCACCTCACAGCATGTGGCACTGAGAAACAATCTCAAAAGTGAAAACAAAAGTAATTCCACTCTTCACTTTACAAGTTCCTCAGCTTCTCTGATAAAGACACCTGCAGTGCCTTCCCGTCAGGTAATCAGGAAAATGAGACTGGAAACTAAGTATACATTTTGCTGCCACATTTGCAGGCTTCTGTTCGGCTGCACCTTTGTAGACAAAGGCACTTCCCCCAGGAGATACCCAGAAATCCACAGCGCTGGCTTTGCTCTCATTTATCCCGCCTTCACCCCAGGCAATTGGAAGTTTCCCTATGGGCAAATGTTCCAAAAATCAACAGGAGCTTCTTCAAGAGATAACCAGCAAATAGAAATTCTTTTAGCCACACAAAGTTAAAAATCACACAACACCAGGTTATAGTCCAACAGGTTTAATTGGAAGCACACTAGCTTTCGGAACGATGCTCCTTCATCAGGTGATAGTGGAGGGCTCGATCGTAACACAGAATTTATAGCAAAAGTTTGCAGTGTGATGTAACTGAAATTATACATTGAAAAATTGATTGTCTGTTAAGCCTTTCATCTGTTAGAATACAGTGATAGTTTCACTTCTAACATCGCTCCGAAAGCTAGTGTGCTTCCAATTAAACCTGTTGGACTATAACCTGGTGTTGTGTGATTTTTAACTTTGTACACCCCAGTCCAACACCGACATCTCCAAATCATTTTAGCCACACAGACATTAAAAGAGAAGTACAAAATGAAGCAACGCACAAGGTACTGAGCTAAAGGAATAGGATTTCAATTAAACAAAATTTCACAGTGATACTTTTCTAGGTGATTAAGGAAAAGAAATGTAGAGATCCAATGTGATGCAGAGGTTATTCTAACATTACATTAAATTATGAAATAATATTTTTCCACTTCATCCCTGAAAGTGTTGGCTTGTCTTGCCTTTCTTTCACCCTACTCCACTCTCCTCATTTAAGACACTCTTTAAATCTTATGTAACTGACCAAGCTTTTGATAATCTTACATCTCCTTATGGGGCTCAGTCTCAGATATGATTTTAATATTGTTTTTGCAAAACATCTAGGGACTTTTTCTGACAGTAAAGGCACTGAATAAAATAAAAGGTGTTTTAGTTATTGATGCATGAATCTCCTAGTCCATGTATCTTGACCAAGTGGTACTTCTTTATATTTAGACATGACCATGGGGTGTGATCATCCATGCTATGAAAGCGAAACCTGAAAAGGTCTTTATTGAGCATTCATATACACATAATTCCACCAGGGGTCACTGAACAATGATTTTTAACTGGCTTTTCTGATCTGTAGGCCAGCTGAAGTCAACTGTGTCACATCCTTGGCTAAAATCAGCTAATTCAGCAAATAGCAGGGATTAAACCTCTGACCTTTCTGCTCTGTATAGCTTAGCTACTCAAAGAATAAACTAGCTCAACCACCAGAGAAGATAATGCTGTAGTTCTGACAAAATTTAATTTATACTTTGTCCTCCAGACAAGAATGTAAACAGAGTGGCTCTCTGTTGATATCTTGAGAGATGAGTTGTGGACTGGTCTGTTTCAATATATGCCAGATAGTAACTGCCGTGGACTAAATACATCTTGGCCTTGGTCTTCCAAGCAGAAATCATCGTTCAGTTTCCACTGTGCTCATAAATCCCCGATTCCACACTGTTAAGCACTTGCACTAAGATTTTCCAAACCCACCAGAACTCTGCAGTACAGTATCGATTAGGAAACTCTGGAAGCAGAGTAAAATTGGGGCACAACAAGGCATGCCCCTTTTCTATGGTGCTAGCTGCAATTTCATGGGTTTAAATGTTGAGTCTAAATGTCAGTGAGTGGAAGATTAAATGAGGATGAATGTGAGAGGATGAGAGGGTGAGAGGATGAATGTGTGACACCTCCTCCTCAGAGTCTGAGACACTCCCAGCAGCTGGGTAGTTGCCCATTAAAAATGGAAACCTCTGGGGCAATTCTGACATAGGTCCTCATGTCATTACTTCCACAGCGTCCCAGTACAAATCTTCAACCATAGGTGTGGTTTCTTGTTACAATTATGAGGGTTTGTAACAACATCAAACTATTTATGATTAGACACCCTACAGTGTGGAAACAGGCCCTTTGGCCCAACAAGTCCACACCAACCCTCCAAAGAGTAACCCACCCAGACCCATTTCCCTCTGACTAATGTATCTAACACGATGGGCAATTTAGCACAGCCAATTCAACTGACCTGCCCATCTTTGAACTGTGGGAGGAAACCGGAGCACCCGGAGGAAACCCACGCAGACAAGGGGAGAATGTGCAAACTCCACACAGACAGTCGTCTTAGGCTGGAATCGAAGCCAGGGACCTGGCACTGTGAGGCAGCAGTACTAACCACTGAGCCACCGTGCTGGAATGTTTTAGAACTATCATTAAATTTAGGGTAGAAAGGAAGGGATGTCGTGTCATCCATGCGGCAGTCTACCTGACAACATGTTTGAGTGATTGAGCTGCTAAAGATGAAGGTCCAGACATTGTTTTACTGGGAAAAAGGTATCACAGATGGCTTGCATATCACAACCTTGCAGATAAGGCAGCTGTGATGTTGCCGAACAGACTGAGAGTCTCCAAATTCCTGGAAAGCAGTACAAATTTCAAGTTATAGTACAGTATCTGTAGAACTGCCGATTTGATTCAAGGATTGGATAGAGTTGAGGTCTAAAGAATTGATTCTCACTGCCAATGGGGGAGGATACAGAGGAAGCCATTGTGAGAAGTGGCTTAGAAGCTCTTTCAATATCAACGGACATGTGCCAGGGCAGAAAGGGCAGCTAGGGGCCAAATGTTTTGTGGTTCACTCTGCTAGAATGTGAATTGGGAAACATGCTCAAACAGAAAAGACCAGATTTGTGAGGGGTTGAAACAAGGCTGAGAGCTTCACCTATTGTATGCTGGAGGGATGATCGCCAGTAATACTCTCACTCTGAAGGGTAGTTCTCAGGTTACAATTTACCTGGCTGAGAAAGAAATGGAACAGAAACAAACCCTTGGGAGCAATGGATCACTTTGGACTGATTTTTGGAAAACTAAATGCCCATGGAGAGGACAATGTAATGTATACTTGTGAACTGTGCTCTCTTGTTTGTGCTAAATTAAAAAGGAAGGGTGATTTGCTTCGCGGTTTGAAATACAAGTTGCCTGCAAAGATTTCTTTAGTCAAAAGAGCTTTTAATCTTTTGTTATTAGTAAACATCTTAAAACAGAAAATTTTGTCCTGTCATTCCTTCAGCTGTAACTGAAAGTTGGAATATATTTCAAATATAAAAATTTTCCAAGGGGATTGTGACAATTTCAATTGTCTTGGGAGCTCTCCACAGATAAGCATCAGCAGTCTCAGATAGACTAGTTTGTTGAAATGAACACACATGATTTTCTCAGATCTTTGTCTGTGATCCTTGAGAATAATGGATGGGTTTTCCTCTGCATTCTTCCCGCAATTGATTGGCAGAGGTTTAAAATTGGACAGTCAGCCTTGCCACCATCTCTAAAATCAAATTCGAATTACCCTCCTCATGGCCATGGCTGTTGGGATCACCAGTGTCTGCACTTCTCATATCCCTGTAACTTGCAGTGTAGAACTCTGGACCCAAGCAGACTCAGTGAATGACCCAAAGGCATCAAATGGAACAAAGAGCCTTGTAGCAGCTTCCTCTCATACTGATCAGTTATCTGTTAAAGACTATTGGTTTAGCAAAGGCTTTCAGTGGATTTTCAATCTATCTTTTGAGCCCTGTCTGTGTTCAACACTTTTCTGTATCAATGGCCCTACTGTACTGTGTTAATCTTCCTCATGGTTGCTGGTGGTCTCCTGTTTGTTGGTGGGAATCCACCAGGATTGTTACGTGAATACCTCACAACCCAGTATATTTGATTGGAATCAAAGTAGTTTGAAGGATGATATTATCAACGTAACTTCCACCATAGCCCTGTAGAAGTTCGACAGATTTAAATGAAATATCCAAGATATTCGGTGCATTTAATAGGTTATTGGTATCAAGTATAGAGAATCAAATTGACTGATGTTTGACAACTTTGATAACAAAGATCTCAGGAGGACACCAAGGTGACTTCTGGCCAAAAATGTTTATAAATGTTTTAGCCCCGTCTTACATTTATATGCTGGACTCCATCCTTCGTCCATTAATTGTTTCATTGTTAATCACTGCTCATGACCAGGTGTGGCATGCCTGCAGATCTAATCATTGATCAATTAGAGGAATCAATTAGTTTTATCTGATTATTTGAATGATGATTCTTTGGTTTAGCATGTGTATAATCAGTGATGGCCTTCTCCTCTGCTATAACTATTCTATGATATCTAACTTGTAGGTATAACTGGTGCTGCTCTTGGTATGCTCTCTCATACTCTTCTTTGAAGCAAGCTGACCCCTTGGCTTGATGGTCATTGCAGAGTAAAGGATATGTTGGACAATGAAACTAAAGAATGAGCCAGAATACAATTCTGCTTGATGAAACTACTCAGGTGCCACATTTGAGTTTCTTAATCTGTTCTGAATTTATCTCATTTGGTATGATGGTACTACATAACATGATGGAGTGTGCCCTCAGTTTAAAGACAAGACTGCTTTCACAAGAGGTTGTAGTCACTCCAGCAAATACTATTATAGATAGAAGCACTTGCAGCAGATAGTGAGGATGAGGTCAAGTAGGCTTTATCTTCGTGTTGGATCTCTCGTATTTCCTCAAAATATGTTAACAAATGAACATACTGATGAAACTGTTGAACTATGACCTGCTGTCATAGAGGTGCCGGTGTTGGACAGGGCTGGACAAAGGAGGAAGTCACATGATACCAGGTTATAATCCAACAGGTTTATTTGAAATCACAAACATTTGGAGCACTAGTCTTCTGTCAGGGGAAGCCTTCACTTGACAAAGTAATGGTGGATGCAAAAAGATATGGGCTGAACTTTTTACCAGGAATTGGCGAAGTGTCAATTTTGGAGTTTTATAGAGGGCTTCTTTTCATGTGACCTAGTGAGCATTGTTACATTATCATCCCAAATGTATCTCATTCCTTGCACCATCCCCATATGGCACTCATTCACGGTTTTCTCCAAACTGCCACAAACTGAAGTACTAACTACTGCTGGGACCTTCCAGGATTCCTGACACTAGTGCCATCTTCAGAGCTCCGCCATGCAGCTGGTAAAGCACTGGCAGTTCACAAGTACCCGGTATGGTTCCAGTAAATCATCTCAGACATGTCAGGCAGAGGGAAATTGCTAGGCAGAAGTGGGTACTGCAGGTGCTGGAGATTAGAGTCAAGACTAGAGTGGTGCTAGAAAAGCACAGCGGGTCAGGCAGCATCCGAGGAGCAGGGAAATCGATGTTTTGGGCAAAAGCCCTTCATCAGAGGAAAATTGCTACCTGTCCATGCTGACAGGGAGTTGGGGTGCAGGCAGTCACTGGGGTGTTGCCAAGACTGAAGGCCAAAGGAAAAAACTGCGAGCTGAAGTCACTGCTCTAACTTTCATATCGTGAAGGCATCATAGAATCCCAAAAATTGGAAGCAGACCAACCCTCTGAAGAGCATTCCACCAGTCCCACCCCACCAGCTTATCCCTACAACCCTGTATGTCCCATGACTAATTCATCTCACCTGCACCTCCCTGGACACTATGGGCAATTTAGCATGGCCCAATCCTGCACATCTTTCTGACTGTGGGAGGAGACTGGAGCACCTGGAAGAAACCAACACACACTGGGAGAATGTGCAAACTCCACACAGATAGTCGCTCAAGCATGGAATTGAACCTGGGAGCCTGGTGTTGTGAGGCAGCAGTGCTAACCACTGAGCCACCCTGTGTCACCAGCTAGCTTCAGTCTAGTGGGTGGAACAATAGGGAACAGCAAATGAATAGGTGAGATGATGAATGATGAGATGGTAATGCCTGTAAGTAGGCATTTCACCGCTTGTTGGTGAGAATCTTGCCTTGCAGTTCAACACTGGGTTGAAAATGGGACTTTGTTCTCTCCCTGTCAGGATGCTCTTCGCTGGCCATGATACAATGATTCTCCAAACTTGCTTGCCATTGCCCACTTCATGCAGAAGATTCTGCCCTATGTCCTGTTAAGTACCAATTTTTGTTGCTCCCTCCAAAAATCTCAAAAATGAAAACAATTTGCTTCATTTTGTTTTATATTTGACCATTATGATTCATTTTTAACACACAAGTCATTTGCACCTTGGCCAAACATTGTTGGGCTACAAACACAATGGAAGCAAAAGCAGTCATTATTAAACTCATTTCCACCAAGATTCAATTCAATCTGTTATTTATTTAACTGAATCTAATCAGGTTAATGCTTTGTTAGTCAGTGGCAATGTTCAGACTTTCATTGTTTACTAGCATAAAGGCAGACAAATAACCTGAATGGCAAAAATTATATTACGTACATGAATTATATTAAGTTTAATTATATTAAAGCTCAGGTCAGTTGAGAAAGGAAAGGTGCTAGAGCTGCTGGTAAAACTACCCTGAATGGAAATGTTAAAAAAAAGATATACAGTAGACGGTTCCGGAACTGAATGCTATATATAGTCATATCTGAATGAACAGAAGAAAATTCCCAGTGAAGCTGCATTGAAACGTCAGGTGCATGCTTTGTGCATGTTTGGAAACACTGTCTAGAGTGAGCCAGAGCTCATGGATAGCCACGTCGCCTGAGTAACAAGCTGGATTTTCTGAGGAGTGGAAATCACACATATGTTGCAGCACTGCTTTTTTTAATATAACAACAGAGCTCCACATTTCTGATAGGGGATTCTGATTAGGATTTGTTCAGGAATGTCAAACTGTATCATCATTCTGACATGTGCCTCATAGTTGGATCTCCTCTGTTTACTTGCCTCGACTGAATTTTAACGTTAGGCCACTGTGTAAATAACAGAGTCTACAGAACATGATATAAAGAGATAGGAACTTTTTGACCTCTGAAATGAAATATGCAGAAGGTTTTGGTTTCAATTTAAACAGGCTCATGGCTTTTATATCACTTCACATCATTACATGCATAGTTTATTCTTCCATTTTGAGTGCATAAGAACAGACTTCCCAAAAGAAAAAAAAAGCAGTGTATTTTAATACTTACAGAATGTTGATCAACTTACATTTGCAGAACAGATTTCTGCTTGCAAGGTCACTCTTCACACCCTTAATCTGGGGACATAAGAATCCCATACAGCAAGAGTAAGGACAGTAATCACAGAATCGGTTTAAGTCTGTCATTTTTAATTTCTTGTCTCTGTTCCAATATAGGCAGGGGCATGAAAATTCAGACTGTGGACATAGAATGTATGTCAGCGCATGATGGCATTTAGAAGTGAGTAGAATATGAAGAGGATGAAATATAAAAAGACTCACACTTGTAAAGCACATTCAGATGATCAGACACTTTCAGACATCTTAAAGCACTTTGCAGCCAATGAAGTATACTTGACGCATCGTCTCTGTTATAATGCTAGAAACTAATGCTGCAAAAAGCAAACTCTTAAAGCTGTAATGTGGTATTGATGAGATAATTTGTTCTGTGTAACACTGGTTGTGGGATAAATATTAGCCAAGGTTCTGGGGACAACTCCACCACTCTTCTGCAAAATACCACCATGGTATCTTTTGACATCCAACAAGTAGATACAGCTTCAATTTAATTTCTCATCCAAAAGGTGGATTCTGCAGCATTGCAACCATTGCACAGTACTGCACTCATGTGTCACCCCTGATCTTTGTGCTTCGGTCCTGGAGTGGGTCTTGAATCTAAAGCATTGTGACTCAGTGCTCCTAACTGAGCCATAGTTAATAGTCCTGGGGATTGGAGACAGTGGGAAAGACAACTACTTAGAATGAAACCAGGGGCTGAAAAATAAATCTGTGCTACAAATGCACTGTATTTGTGGGGATGGATACATAGGATTACGCAGGAAACAGATGATTCAGTACAACCAGTCCATACCAATATTTATACTCCATTTGATCCTCCTTTCAACTTTTCTGATCTAAACCTATCACTGTAACTATCTGTTCTCTTCATCAAGTAAACTTAGGGGTTTCCAGGATTTTAATTCTGTGACAATGAAGAATTGGTGATATATTTACAAAATTGGAATAATGTGTTAGAGATCAACTTGCAGGTATAGTTTCCTATCTGCTTACTTGCATTGTTGCTGTAGGTAGCTGAGATTCCAGGTTTGCAAGGTGCTGTTAAGAAAGAAGCCTTGTTCGTAACTGTTGAATTTACCTCAGGTGCTGTAGGGCATGTATGCCTGTACAGCAAATCCCATGCTTATTTCAATATTCTCATTTCTACAACAAATATATGGCTTTAAACTGTATTTGCTATAGAGGAGCACATAATACTGGTTACACTTCAGTGCCTTACTGACAGAATGCTGTATTGTCTTTCAGTTGCAGTAAGAAACCCAAATTCCATCTGTCTGTTCAGGTAGATGTAAAAACTCCCATGACATTATTCAAAGGTTATGGTGGCTTGTTGTATCCTGGCCAGCAATCAACCCTCAATCAGCAGTACCAGAATTAAATTAACTGATCATTCCCTCGTTTGTTTTTGTGGGATCTGGCTGCGTGCAAATTGTTTGCTCTGTTTGACTGCATAACAACAATGCCAGCACTTCAAAAGATTGTTACTCACTGATGTGAAGGACTTTTAAGAAATTGCAAAGATACGATAAAGCATGTCATAAATACTAGTGCTATCTTTTCAGGACAGAAAAGTAGGAAGTTGAACAAAAAGAAATTCACAATTTGTCAGTTTATGAAACAGACCAGACTGCTTTTTTTATTGTGCATTTTTGCCATCAAATAAGCAATGCCCGTATCTCAAAAGAATGATTCCAAATCTTAAACAGATGTTACCACCAACATGTACAAATATTTACAGTCTACTGAAAGATTTCACTGAATCAAATAGCAAACCTCTTATTTCTACATGTCATGGCAAGATCTATGCTGTCTTCCATGTGTCTATTCAAGTCATACTGTATATCGAAAAATGTTTATCGTAAAAGTTTAGGGCTGGTTTTAGCTGTCAGTTGAAGGAATATGCTAGATTTAAACTTTTATTTGAACAAATGTTTAACCTGTATAAGCTTTTAAGCATCTGACAGAAGAGTTCACCATCAGTGCTCATCTTTTCCATATTTGTCAGTAGAATATTTCAGTCAGCTGCACAGAATCTCCGGACTATTTCAATTTATTAGATCATTTATTTTAATTTAGGATTTTACCATATTAAAACAAAGTGGTTATTTCATAGATGCCTCAAAATGTTTCTTAAAGATTCAGTTCTACTTCTTACACGCTGATGTCTGTTCTTCAGGAAATCGTCATGACTCTTTGTGATCATACCTGCCCTGAAAACCCAAAAGTCACGTTTCAGGATGGTTGTTTGATGATCAGGGTTAGTCTTTGTTGTCAGGACTAATGACTGCATTAAGACTTCAGCAGTCAGAGGAACATATTAGACAGACAGGTTCACAGTATTATAGGCAGTGCAATAAAGTAGGCTATAAAGGCTTATTTTAGGTGGCTGGAAAATTGGGTCAAGTTCGAGATAACAGCTGCAATTTCCAGAAGCAGTAAAGCTTGCTCCTTCAGGAGACCAAAGTGAATGATAATAATGGTGATGTAGAAAGAACTAAACCCTCAGGTATAATTATGTTGAACAGGAAAGTGAAGACATAAGATTCTTCAGCCTGATAATATGCACCAGTGATTTTAGCAAGCACAAGTTTATGCACCGAAAAATAACTCTCTTCACACTTTCCTGTCCTTTCGGCCATAACTCTTACAATGGGCATCACTACAGTTCATTTCTTTCCTAAGACAAAAGTCTCAATATCCTTGATCATAATGCCATTAAAAAAAATCTCAACACAAATGTTTACTTTACTTACAATGTTCACCAACGCATGTTTATTTTCAAGAACAACATTAACCAAAAGGTAGGATTGATTTATACACTGTATCTATAACTACTTAATACTGGTCTACTCTTCGTGCTAACCAGTCTCGTTCTCTGGTTCTTAACCAATGAAGAGATGCTGTTCAAGCGTGATGAAGTTGGGCCATCAGTAGGTAGCTCAGAAAATTCCCTGACATTTTCAAATCTTTCGATGCTGCTGCTCTTAGAGAAGGAGTTGCTTCAGAGGGACCAGCATTGAGTAGGCTTTGTCTTGTAAGTGTCAATGAGTATTGGGACCTGTCAGATGCTACCTTTCAGGAGATGTCGCAACACTTGTAATCACTTCTTGCAGCCTTCTGGTAAGGAACATTGAGTCATAGTTTTAAACATAGCAAACAAAGGGCTGAAGGACTTCTTCTGGCCATGCCAATCATTAAGCGCATATCTGTAGCCTTGTTTACTATGGCTCATCAAACAATTATCTAAATACTTCTTCAATGTTGCAATGATCCCCACCTCTATCATTCTTTCAGGCAAAGGGTTCCAGATATCTTTGAGCCAAAAATGTCTACCTGCCATCCTTTCTAACCTCCTGCCTTTTACCTTAAATCTATATTCCTGGCTATTGGTCCCTCTACTGAGGGGAAATGTTTCTTCTTAATTACTTTATCTATGCCCCTCATAATTTTGTTCACTCAGATCAGGTCCCTTCTCTGCTCTAAGGAAAACAACCTCAACTTATCCAGCCTTTCTTCCAAGCTGAAACACTATTAGCCCAGGCAGCATCTTAGTGACTCTCTTCTGCATTCTCGCTGGTACCATTACATCTTTCCAAAGTGTGGCAACCAGACATTGTCCAAAAAAGGAACTATATGCCAGTGTGTCTAACGTCCAGTGGTAAGGAGGTTACTGGGGAACTAAAAGGGACAGAATTGAACTCCACTTAAAGCTGGACACAGCACTCCAGCTTTGGCCAAACTGACATTTTGTGTAACTCCACCATTACTTCCCTGCTGTTGTACTCAAATGTCTGACTAATAAAGTCAAATATCCAATTTTCCATCTTAATTACCTTAGTCATCTCTCGTGTTGCTTCACCGAGTGTGGACATTCACACTAAGGTTAGTGTGATTCTCTGGATTTCCTTGGGTCCTACCATAAATCTTTTACTGCCTTGCCTTATTATTCCTCCCAAAATTCATTAGCTCACATATTTAGATTAAATTTCTTTTGCCACTATTCAGCCCAACTGGCCATGCTGTAGTCTAAGGCTTTCCTCGTCACTATTACCACACCACCAATTTTCATGTCATCTGCAAACTTATTGGTCGAATCTTCTACATCCATATTGAGATCATTGAATTACACTACAAACAGCAAGAGACACAGCACTGAATCCTGAAGTAAGCCGTTGGACATACGCACGAACTCTGAAAAAAACAGCCTTCGACCATATAGTCTGCTTCCAGCCTTTAAGTCCTGAAGAAGGGTTACACCTGAAACATCGACCTCTCCACCTCATGAAGCTGCCTGGCTTGCTGTGTTCTTCCAGCCTCCCACCTGTCTACTTTGGATTCCAGCGTCTGCAGTCTTTTTGTCTCCAGCCATTAAGCCAATTTTGGATCCAATATGTCAAATTGCTCTGGATCCTGTGAGCTGGTACAAGCTCATTTGGATCATCCACTTGGCACTTGTAGCTGAGAGTTTTTGTAAATCCTTGTCTTTTTCAGGTTCTGGATTCCACTGTGATGAGGATGTTCATGGATTATACAGCAATCTTGGTAAACAGATGAAGCAGTACAGCAAAGTGTTGATTTGATCTGTTGCTTATAGGATTGCTGAACTGTATTTTTGTCAATTTTTCTAAATTGTTTGGAATTCAATGAATCCTGGGTTGTAGATACAGCATACTGGCACCTCATTTACAAATGCTTTTGACATGTAGTATTACAGTCCTCTGTGAATTATGGTAATGTTACAGTAAAAAATATGCTTGGCCAAAGTTGTAGTGAAATATAGTTCTGCTCATGCTGATAGCTGACTGTGCAAGAATAATATTTGGAGCTGCTGGATTTGTTCTCAATAAATCCAGTTTAACACAATAGTAGGGCCACACAAATGGTCACTTTTAACAACACTACCATGGAAGAATGGCTCCACAACAGTTGGAATTAGGAGGACAAATAGATTATTTCCTCATCTTGGTTCTATCACCACCTGCTGTCTAGTCAGGCATTATCCTTCAAGTCTCTATCAGCAGTACGGCTACTGAGCCCCACTTGGCATTGAACATTGAAGTCCCTCAGCCAGAATAAACCCTTTCCAAACTCAATGCTTCTTCCGAGTGCTGTTCACCATGGAGGGGTATGGATTAATCAGCTGTGTGGTAATCAGGACATTTCCTTGCCTATGTTTGACTTAATGCAATGAAATTTCATGGGGCATTTCTGAAATTAGTGCTGCAAACTACTTTGGGGGAGTAAGGTGCAAATGTTTAGAACAAGGTAGGCTATAACAGTAATTGGCAGGAGATGTTATAGAGACATAGAAATAAGGTGTAGTCGACAGCCATTTGGTCCTTCAAACCTGTTCTGCCATTCAATATTTTTCCCAAACCCCTTAATGCCTTTAATATCTGAAAATGTAACTCTTTCTTGAATATACTCAGTGACTTGGCCTTCCCAGCGTTCTGTGGTAGACAATTCCACAGATTCACTACCCTAGTGAAGTTTTTCCCCATCTGAATTCTTAACACCCTACCTTGTATCCTGAAACTGAAATCCCAGATTCTAGACTCCCCAACCAGGGAAAATATCCTCCCTGCAGCTAGACTGTCTAGTCCTGTTAGAATTTTGTACATTTCAGTCAGATCATCTCATCCAAATATAATCCAGTGCTGCAGGCCCAGTTGAACCAATCTCTCTTCATTAGGACAGTTTGCAATCCTTGGTATTAACCTAGTGAACCTTGACCACACTCCATCTATGGTAAATATGTCCTTTCTTACATAGGCGAAGTCCTGAACTAGAGGGCATAGGTTTAGGATGAGAGGGGAAAGATTTAAAAGGGACCTAGGATGCAACTTTTTAACGCAGAGGGTGGTGTGTGTATGGAATGAGCTGCCAGAGGAAATGGTGGAGGCTGGTACAGTTATACCATTTAAATGGCATCTGGATAGGTACATGATTGGGAAGGGTTTACAGGGATTTGGGCAAAATACTGGCAAATGGGACTAGATTAATTAATCCTAGATTAATTTCGGATATCTGGTCAGCATGGACGAATTTGACTGAAGGGTCTGTTTCCATGCTGTACACCTCTATGACTCTATTATCCTCTCAAATAATCTCCCATGCAAGATCTTACCAAAAGCCTTACTGAAATACATGTAGACCATATCTTCCATACTACCCTCATCCATTGATCTAGTCATGTTCTCAGAAAAAGGATCAAACCTGTCAGACATCATGTCTCCCTGACAAATACATAGCGACTATTCTTGATTAATCTAAAACAAAGAACAGCAGATGCTGAAAATCTGAAATACAAACAGAAATTACTGGAGCAACTCAGCAGATTTGGAAGCATTTATGGACAGAAAGCAAAGTTAACCTTTTGGGTCCAGTTCTGAAGTGTCACTGGACCTGAAGCTTTAACTTCGCTTTCTCTCCACAGGTGCTGCCAGACCTGCTGACTTTGTCCCACAATTTCTGTTTTTTATCCTTGATTAATCCTTGCCTCTCTAAGTGACGTTTAATCTGTCACTCAGAATATTTTCTAATAACTTCTCTACTACTGATGTTGGAATCTATAATTGCTATTTAGTTCACTGGTTTAACTCTACCATCCCTCAAACACAGTTGCTCCCCTGCCCCCACACCCGCACCAACTTACTTTAAAGAGATCTGTATCTTAAGACTTGTTTTTTCAAAGATGTACAATCCTTGTGTTCTGTTTGGTCTTTATCCAATATTAAATCTTTGTGATGTTATTTCTCTGGTCATGTCTTCTTATTGTGATTATTTACTCTTCTTTTAAATTCTGCATTACCTATATGTTGTGGTAATTTTGATCTTAAAGCTGTAAATCTTGCAGTCACTCAACGTTATTTTCTGTCTTTGTTTGGAAACTTCTACTTCTATAAATTGCAGTGTTTTTTTTTGTCTTACTATGTTTTAAACTGTGCAATATAGCAATGCTGTACCTTGGTTTTCTTTCAGAGCTTTAAGTTATGTGTTATAGCATTGCTATGGCATTTTCTTTTAATGAAGTTTCCAATTCTGCATTGCATACTGTGGTCCTCCTGCTCTTTTAGTCAAAATGAGAGTTTCCCACCTTTTCTAGGCAAGATGGAAGTTTTACACTTTTCTGAAAGCAAATTGGACATTTTCCCAGCTTTAATGACCCAATGTACAAAATGAATTTCCAATACAGTCTTAATTAAACTTTCCACCAAAATTGTAGCTTAAATTATTTATCTCCCATTCTCATTAGTCTTAACAGACATCCAGTTTTGTCCATCAGACTTTTGAGTTTTTATGTTTTATCACATTAAGTGTGTCCCACAATGTGCTGCAGCTTTGGTATAAATTAAATCTATGACTTTACTGTAGCAAGGCTTTCTGGTATGTTTGCACTATGGTGGTAATGCTTATTATGAATGGTAAGTACAGAACAACCTCAGTAATCTGATCGTCAGTTATCCGAATTTCGGATTATCCGAACAAGATCTCGAGGTCCCATAAAACGTTATCCGTTATACAAATAATCAGTTATCTGAACAAAATATTCCTCGCCCATCTCATTCAGATAATCGAGGTTTTTCTGTACTTCTTTTTTGACTACCTTTTCCTGGTCCTGGTCCTTTCGCTGTTAGTTTCCAATTTCTGCCCTGGCCTAACTGGGATTTTTTATCTGTCCATTATCCAGCACTATCCTGATAAAATGGTTGCATCCTAGCTAACCTTGAATTGGGACTGCTTCTCAAGAACCTTCTTCATGACAGCTCACTCTCTGCCAAGTGTGACAAGCCTTTCAAGCTCTTATTAGTTCACATTGTTGCTCCTGTAATCCTTACCAGCTCTGAAGTGAAGTTATAGCCTGGAGTGCTGTTTCTGCTTTGTTGCTCCCTCCATGGCTTCTTGTTTGTTCAAGTGCTCGCAGTTACAGACTGGTTGAACATTCTTAAAGTGCTACATTCTTTCAACTAATAAATTTATTTGTCTTCTGATTTCTATTTCATCTAGATCCAATGGATTTTTTTCCACTAATGATACCTTGTGGCATTAAAGCAACAATGCCCACTGCAGATTACCATGTGGTTTATGTAATGGAACCAACCACTCCCAACTAATAGTTGGGCAAAGTGCTGAATACCAATCATCCTTTCTGTACTGAATCAAAGGGCATGTCTACTTTGTTAACAGAGGAGGAGAATGAACCACAAGAGTCTTAAATAGAAGAGGCCCTTGTCATAACAAGATATGGCTTATTGCATAATGGCAATGAGTACAAGTTACCTTAGCTCATTAGATGTTAGAACTAGCAGGAGACATATCTTGGTTCTCGAGCTAGACTTCTCTTTCCCACACTCAGGAGTGCACGATATCATCAGATTGAACATTTGTCTTTAATATGAAACCTTTCTAATCAATTAGTTTATATAGCAGTCCTCATTGCTGATAGAATGCTTGGTCAAGTACACACATCAGCCATGAGGCTATCTTTGTGTTTGGTCTGATTTCAGTGAAATGAATATCGTGCAGGTTCTCCAATTGCTGGGTGATTCACTCTATTAGATTACCACTAATGTGCTGCAATTCTTAAAGGGTGGGATAAGGTAGATACAGAGATGTTGTTTGAGGAATCTAAAAAGAGGAAACAATCTCAAGGTAAAGGCCTGATTATTTATGATAGAGGCTGTGGGAGAAAGGTAGGGATTCTTTGGAATATCTACACTCAAATGCTCTGGGTGCTTCATTGTTCAGAATGTTTAAGTCTGAGGTAAACATATTTTTGGTTTATACGGGATACAAGGAGCATGAGGAGCGGGCAGAAAAGTGGAGTTGAAGAAGCAGATCATCCATAATTGAATGGTAGAGAAGGCTCAAAGTATCATTTGGTCAATTCTTGCTTCTACTTCATGTGTTCTTATGAAGTTCTAAGTTATCCTCAGAATTTGTGAACATACTGGTCAGCGCTATTGATCTACATAATCATTTCAGTAAGATGTGCTCTCTTAAATGCAAAGGGTTTGAAACTAAAATGTAAGCACCATGTTTCTAGTTGCTTCACGTCTAATGAATGAATGATTGATTTGACTATAACATTATTTTTCTTTTTCAAAGCCAAAAACATTTTCCAAATATTTCTCAATGTTAAAATGCTGCCTGCTCTTATTCTGCTTAAGGATTGCTAAATGAAATTGTCTATGCAAACACAGTATGGAGCATGAAGATGGTAAAGTGTTAACTTACTTTGAAAGCAACAGAAATAGGTATACGAATTTTACATTTAATTCCCAGGTTGAAGTTACTGGAAAAATCAGTATTCTAGGTGTAACAGGACTTTGTTTAAAGCGTGATTAATTAGCAACAGTGTTAGCAACATTTCCATCTGGAGTCTCTGGTGTGCACTTTGCAGAGAATAGTAAAACTACCATGTCAATCTGTAAATACAAAGAAGTAACTCAGTGCATTATTAGATTATTAAAGTTGTCCATTATCCAGCACTATCCTGATAAATCTTTGAATAAATCTATCACAAATTCAGCCATTTAAGGGAGGAAAATGTAGCTTTGATCCTTAGTCTGTGCTGAATTAATTAATCTCAGCATGAAGAATGATGGGGTAAGTATAGGTTTCCGATTTGTCTGTGATTCTCCCCATGGTCTGATAGATGAATCCATGATTGGATTAGATACTTAAGGAGTTAGCCATAGATCTAGATTTTTTTTAAAATCGACCTGCTCAGGCACATTGTGACACTCGGGCAAGTGGGATTTGAACTCGGACTTTCTGGCCCAGGATGGTATGGACACTTCCATTATACCACAAGGATTCTAAATAGAGTCATAGTCATAGAGATGTATACAGACCCTTCGGTCCAACCCGTTCATGCCGACCAGATATCCCAACCCAATCTAGTCCCACCTGCCAGCACCCGGCCCATATCCCACCAAACCCTTCCTATTCATATACCCATCCAAATGCCTCTTAAATGTTGCAATTGTACCAGCCCCCACCACATCCTCTGGCAGCTCATTCCATACACGTACCAGCCCTCTCACCCTAAACCTATGCCCTCTAGTTCTGGACTCCCCAACCCCAGGGAAAAGACTTTGTCTATTTATGCACCTCATAATTTTGTAAACCTCTATAAGGTCACCCCTCAGTCTCTGATGCTGCAGGGAAAACAGCCCCAGCCTGTTCAGCCTCTCCCTATAGCTCAAATCCTCCAACCCTGGCAACATCCTTGTAAATCTTTTCTGAACCCTTTCAAGTTTCACAACATCTTTCCGATAGGAAGGAGACCAGAATTGCATGCAATATTCCAACAGTGGCCTAACCAATGTCCTGTGAAGCCACAACATGACCTCCCAACTCCTGTACTCAATGCTCTGACCAATAAAGGAAAGCATACCAAACGTCTTCTTCACTATCCCATCTACCTGCGACTCCACTTTCAAGGAGCTATGAAACTGCACTCCAAGGTCTCTTTGTTCAGCAACACTCCCTAGGACCTTACCATTAAGTGTATAAGTCCTGCTAAGATTTGCATTTATCTGAATTAAACTCAATCTGCCACTTCTCAGCCCATTGGCCCATCTGGTTCAGATCCTGTTGTAATCTGAGGTAACCCTCTTCGCTGTCCACTACACCTCCAATTTTGGTGTCATCTGCAAACTTACTAACTGTACCTCTTATGCTCACATCCAAATCATTAATGTAAATGACAAAAAGTAGAGGGCTCAGCACCTGTATTCCATTTACTGATATAATGTTGCTGTGGTTATTGTAAGCAACCTGTTCAAACATATTGTTACCCACAGCCGGGGCAGGTACGACTTGAACTGGACCTTCTAGCCAGAGGTCAGGACGCTTTCATTGCACCATAAGAACCCGATCAGTCATAGGCTGATGCACTCATAGGGGTGCAGAAGAGAACATTAAGAGCAAAGTTAATTCTCGCCATTCACTTTCAATTGAGCTTCTCATCCATAAAAACCTGGGGTAATTTTAAATTGCCTGACAGGAAATGGATGAGATGGAATGCGTCACCTGTTTTACCTTCAGAGGGTGAGGAACGTCCTGCACTAGAACTGCCAAAGGGGGAAAGTGTGTGGCAGTTATGTTATGTTCCCTGGTTCCCTTTTGGAGGACTGTTCTGCAGTTGAGCACGACAAAGTTGGAAACCAGTAATACCTCACTTTAAACTAAATCTTTCGAAAGTTTCCTGTTTCTCCTGTGATCCACTTAAACCAACAGGATTTACAAATATATCTCTGTGACATTGTGGTACCTTCACCCTTGCCTCGATGTCATCCTCCACCTACTTCCTTACCCGTTATTCTTCTCTGTGTTAAACCTGCTTATAAAGTCCAAAGAATAGTCATGAGATATCCAACTAAGCAAGGTGATAGATTTACTAAACTTTGCACAGTTTTGTTTATTAGCTACCACTCCCCTAACCTACTCGGGCAATTTTCAGCTAAAACTAAAAGATGATAGAATATTCGAAATTCATGCTGCATTTTAATTTCCATGTCATTGCTACTACACATGAATCTAAAGACAATACTCAGTTGATGAACTCAGCTGTACAATTCTGGTGTAAAGACTTCTCTAAGACAATAGGCAAGTTCAACCCATTTTCCATTGATGTAACAGCAGTATATCTTCCCACCTGTAATTTCTTATATTTATATTTAGACCATGAAAGCCAGTGATCTGGCTTGTCTGTTTCCAATGGCTCTCCATTAAGTCTTGAAAAGAAATGTGTGCAAGCCTCCCCAGGCTTGTCATGCTGAGGTGACATTCACTGCTGAAGTTCACTCATAAAGACTGCACATTCAATAGAAGAAACAGAAAGCTGCTGATGGTTGTAAATAAGCCATCATCTCAAATCAGATGGTGTTGAAAGCAATAAGTCATTGAAAATAACTCACTTAATTAAACGTTACAGAGGGACTAATTTTATGGCACACAATGTATGAAATAACCAGACTAATTAGAAGCAGGACAGAAGAAATTATATTTGTACTCTAGAAATCAATTAAGCCAAACATTATGCTGATATGTGTCTCTAGTGCCTTACTGTGCCTATTAGTTATTCTAATTAGTATTTAAAACATCAGTTTCATTTATTTTTAGACCACATTTAGGAAACATTACAGCTAATTGTGGCATAACAAAATTAACGTAAAGTCCATAGCTACGAGATCATTACTTTTTCAAAACATTTCACTAAACACAAAGTAATGCTATAAAGCATTTTTGTGCTTCCTTATTCCTCACTTACAATTTATAATATTGTATATATTTATCTTACTATTAAAAAAGTAACAAAATGCTTTCACCATCACCTTGAATTTTTGGGTCAGGCAACTGACCTGTAGGTAAGACTGTCATCTAAAATCAATCCATGCAGTTTTTTGTTTATAGCAATCAGCACAGGGGTGATCAGCGAGCAGATAACACTACTACAGAAATCACTGAAGATGAGAGATAAAAGTTTGCAGGGCCATTTCCTGGTGTGCTGTCTGATGACAATTCATTTTGTTTGTAGTTAGGTAAGATTTACAAGTCTACAGTGAAACATGAGGTGGCACACTCAAGTCATTCAGCATTTCTCAAGTCATTTCTGTTGCCTCTGAAGTGGAGCAGCGTATATATTTGCTGCTTTGAAAACTAGCCAAATAATCTGTGAATTCTGATTTTCCACTTTTAACATGGTAATTTGTTGAGAATTTCTTCCTTGCAGTGCTGAGTCCAAGATTATGGAAAGGATGTTGACATTTTAGATAGGATCCACACAAATTCATTATAATGTTGCCTGGAATAAGGAAATACAAACAGAAAGAAAGGACTTTTTCATAGAACAGCAAAGGTTCTGGGACAATATGACAAAAGTGCTTAGTGTTATGAATGGATGACAGAAGCTAGATAGTAAATCATTCCCAGATGTTGAAAGATCCAGAACCAAGACTCACAGATGTATGATTTTTATTAAAAAAGTGAACAAAAGAAACATCTTGAGAGAGAGTTAGGATGTTGTGGTATTTGTTCTCTGGCTTTGTGGTTGATGCAGAAATTCTTGTCCAAAGCTTCTTGACAGCAGACCTCTTAACACACATTTCTAGATGAATGGCAAGAGATAGGTATGTCAATGAATTCTTGCCCAACTTTTTCAGCTGATTTACCGTAGTGGAGGAGCACATGCTTTATGAAGATTCTTTACCGAAGTCAACATTCCAGAACGTAAATGTCATAATGGCTATTTGATTGCATGTTTGTTCATTGCTAAAGTAGACTGCTCCATCAGTCTGTTTCTGTGCTGATTGCTATAAAACAAAAAACTGCATGGATTGATTTTAGATGACAAGTCTTACCTACAGGTCAGTTGCCTATCCCAAAAATTCAAGGTGATGGTGAAAGCATTTTGTTACTTTTTTAATAGTATGATAAATATATACAAGATTATAAATTGTAATTAAGGAATGAGGAAGCACAAAAATGCTTTATAGCATTACTTTGTGTTTAGTGAAATGTTTTGAAAAAGTAATGATCTGTTTCTTCGTATTTACATACTATGACATGTCGATTCTTCAGAATGTTTGGAATTATTGATTCCTTCCAGCCAAACGTTCAAACTAATTATCCTCAAATCAACATCAAAAAATTTATAATGACTTATTTTTGCAATATTTTTGTAGGGATATGGGTTTATCTACTAATTGAGTCCCAGTGTGAGAACCCAACACCTTAACATGGAGACAAAGTTACTTTAAAGGAATCAGGTCATTTAACAGTAATATATGTTAAAATGGAATAATGTTGATCTGGTTAATATAAAATGAGGATTGCTTGTACTGGCAAATCACATACTTAGAGTTGGCTTTAAAATAAATAGTTGTGAGGGAGGGATTGCTGGAAGGGTTAATGGGATGGGAGATTTAGTGCAGGGTAGTACTATGGTTGATGATAAACATAATTTAACCATCAGGGATAGATCATATAAACATAAATGTTCAAAAAAATGTTACAATAGGAACAACACAACTACGAGCTCTTCATCTGAATTTATATAGCATTCATAACCGGTTTTATGAATTAATAGGAGAAATAGAAATAAATGGTCTAATTAAGTAGCCATTACAAAATGACCAAGGCTGGGGACTAGATATTCAAAGGTATTTGCTGAATTCCTGAAGAAGGGCTTATGCCCGAAACATCGATTCTCCTGCTCCTTGGATGCTGCCTGACCTACTGTGCTTTTCCAGCAGCACATTTTTCAGCTCTGATCTCCAGCATCTGCAGTCCTCACTTTCTCCAAGGTATTTGCTAGTTTGGAAGGACACAAATAAAGGAAAAGAAAAGTAGGGTGTGTCTGTTAATAAAGGGTGAGATCAATACAGTTGTGTGAAATGGTTTGGAAGATCAAGATAAACAACAATTGGGAAAAGTAAGAAATGGCAAGGGGAAGAAGTCACTGGTGAAACTGGTTTCAGGCCCCCATGACTATCATCGCTGTAGAACAAAGTATGAATGAAGAATTAATGGGGGCTTGTAAGAAAGATACAGTAATAACCATTCTCATCAATATATAGATTGGATAAATAAAATTGGCAAGAGTAGCTTGGGAGGTGAGCTCATAGAATGTACTTGGGCAATTTCTTAGAATGATATGGTCTGGAATCAGCCAAGAAATAAGCTATTTTAGACCTGGTAGTGTCTAATGAGACAGGATGGATTGATCACCTTTTAGTAAAGGATCCTCTAGGTAACAGTGATCATAACATCGTAAAATTTCACATTTAGTTTGAGGGTGAGAAATAGGAGTCCGAACCTCGTGTCTTAAACTTCAATACAGAGAATTACAAGAGTGAGAAGACGCAGTTGGCAATAATGGAATGAGAAAATTGCATAATAGGTAAGATTGTAGACAATCAGTTGCAGCTATGTAAGGGAGATATTTCAAAGATATATTCCATTGAATGAACAATTTAACAAGCAAGATGCAGTATCTAACTGCAGATAAACATCCCAGAATAATTATAAAAACAAGGAGCAGAGGGAGAAAAGTACTTTAAACAATCATGATTGATGAAAAGCAATACTGAAAAAAAGCTATTACAACAACCAAATGCTGATAGCCTTGATGGCCTTCATCGTAGGGTCTTAAAGAAATGATAGCAAGCAGCACAGATAAAAAGAAACTTCAATGTGTACTTTATTTAAATTTCCAAAAGGCATTTGTAAGGTGTCATGCAAAAAGGTTACTGCATATGCTAAAAAGAAATCATAGTATCGGTGATGATAGATAGCATGGATCATGGATTGGCTAGCCAACAGGAAACAGAGTCAGAATAAATGGGTAATTTTCAGGTTGCCAAATGGAATCTGGTGAAGTACCACAATAGTTATGACTAGAGTCTCAACTCATGATTAATATGAATAACTTGGATGAAGGAGCTGACCATATTGATTGAAATTTGGAGATAATACAAAGATGGGTAGAAAGCAAGTTGTGAAAGGGTGCAATGAGACACAAAGGGATACACATGGGTTAAGTAAGTGATCAATGATCTAGCAGATGAACTAGAACAGGGAAAATGTAACATTATCCACTTTTGACATGAATATTATTGAATCACCAAAGATTGGCATGCAAGTATGACAAGTAATTAATTAGAAAGAAAATTGGATTGGTGGATTTTCTTGCAAATAGAATGTAGGATGGACTATAAATGTAGAGAGGTCTTGCTTTAATTGCACAAGAATCAGAGAGACCGCACCTAGAGTTTTAGTTTCCTTATCTAAGGAAGGATATGTTTGTATCGAAAGACTAAGAAAATATCATGGCATATGACTAAAAGGTTAGTCGAAGAGGTAGATTTTAAGTAGCAGAAGGGAAGAGTGAAGATATCTCCGAACGTTAGACAGTCAGAGACAGCAAAGGGGATGAGGGTCAAGGTCATGTACTGGTGTAATAATAAGGCTTATACTTGTTTAACTGAGAGCAAATGTAGGTCATTGATGTGCAAATGGGATTGATATATGCAGAACTTTTGATGACGTCAGGTTTATGGGAAAGAGATCAGCAATGAATAGCAATAGTCAAGTCTCGGGGATACAACGACATAGAAAAGGGTTTTAGAAAAAGATGAGGTGAAGCAGGTACAGAGTCAGGTGATGTTATAGAGATGGAAATGCAGGGTCTTAGTGATGGGCATTCTCAGGTAGCTAAAAGCTCACCTTTTGGCATATTTTACTGGGTCAAATGATGCAAACGGAGTATGGTACAAATTGTAGACAGCTGTCAAGAAGAGAATGTGTGTCCCTAACCAGGTAGTGAAGATTGTGGTCTGCGCCAAAGCACCGTTATTGATCTTCCCACTATTCATAGAACATAGAACAGTGCAGCACAGAACAGGCCCTTCACCCATGATGTTGTGCTGACCATTGATCCTTATGTAAGGTAAACCTAATGTACGAACCTTCCAGCAGTCTCTTAAATATCCCCAATGACCTCGCTTCTACAACTGCTGCTGGCAACGCATTCCATGCTCTCACAACTCTCTGCGTAAAGGACCCACCTCTGACATCCCCTCTATACTATCCGCCAAACAGCTTAAAACTATGACCCCTCATGTTAACAATTTCTGCCCTGGGAAAAAGTCTCTGGCTATCAACTCTATCTATGCCTCTCATTATCTTGTACACCTCAATTGGGTCCCCTCTCTTCCTTCTTTTTTCCAATAAAAGTCCGAGCTCAGTCAACCTATCTTCATAAGATAAGCCCTCCATTCCAGGCAGCCTCCTGATAAACCTCCTCTGAACCTTCTCCAAAGCATCTTTCCTTTAATAGGGCGACCAGAACTGGACACAGTATTCCAAGTGCGGTCTAACCAAAGTTTTATAGAGCTGCAACAAGATCTCATGGCTCTTAAACTTAATCCCCCTGTTAATGAAAGCCAAAACACCATATGCTTTCTTAACAACCCTGTCCACTTGGATGGCAATTTTAAGGGGTCTATGTACCTGCACACCAAGATCCCGCTGTTCCTCCCCATTGCCAAGGATCCCGTCTTTAATCCTGTACTCAACTTTCAAGTTCGACATTCCAAAATGCATCACTTCGCATTTATCCAGGTTGAACTCCATCTGCCACCTCTCAGCCCACCTCTCACCACTGACTACCAGGCAGAATATTTTCCTTCTACTACCACTCGCTGTCTTCTGTTGGCCAGCCAATTCTGTATCCAGACAGCTACATTTCCCTGTATCCCATTCCTCCTAACCTTCTGTACAAGCCTACCATGGGGAACCTTATCAAATGCTTTGCTGAAGTCCACATACACCACATCCACTGCTTGACCCTCATCAACTTGTCTAGAAACATCCTCAGAGAACTCAATAAGATTTGTGAGGCATGACCTGCCCCTCACAAAGCCGTGCTGACTGCATTTAATCAAGCTATGCTCTTCCAGATGGTCATAAATCCTATCCCTCAGAATCCTTTCTAACACCTTGCAGACGACAGACGTGAGACTGACTGGTTTGTAATTGCCGGGGATTTCCCTATTTCCTTTCTTGAAGAGAGGAATTACATTTGCCTCCCTCCAGTTCTCAGGTACGACTCCGGTGGAGAGCGAGGATGCAAAAATCTTCGCAACCGGTGAAGCAACCGCATTTCTCGCTTCCCAAAGCAGCCGAGGACAAATCTGGTATATTCAGTTGACAAATTCAGTTGAAGAAAATGTTCATCTCCTTGTGGGAGAGATAGAGATCTTTTTCTTTGTTGTTTGTCCTACTGGTGAAGTCAAGGTCTCCAACTTAATCTGTTAACCATCCTGAATTAGTTCAATGCATCATCTTGCTTCATGATACAAAGTATTGTCTTGAGGCACATAAACTATCCATTGAAATGGCTCAGATCAATTTTCAACCTTTAAATTGTCCCACCACGTGGGTCAGTTAGCATCTGTGTGAGGCCAAGAGTTTACTACTTCACATAATCCTCAACAAAAGTAAATAATTACTGATAAAAGGATGGTAATTCTACAAAGGTGCCAGTAGAATATTTTGTCAAAGAAGCAGTTTTCATGTACTCCAATCAGCAGGAACCATGCAACATCAAAGTCATGTGGAGAGATCTTTTTGTTGTGGCTCTTCCAAGACTAAATTTGAAAGGTTGTCAAGTGTTCACCTCAGAGTTTAACAGACCTGGGCATAAGAGATTTGAATTTAATGGACTCAAAAGGTTTTAACTGCAGAGGACAATTTATAAAATATTTTGCCTTAAAATGACAGGATTCTATGGGGCAATAACAGCTCAATGTTTGTTTCTAAAAGGTTACAAATTCTCATTGAAGGAGGCAATTCATTCTGGGGTTTATTTATCAGGTGATGTCAACTCTTCAATACTTCAACTAAATGCCCATTTTCAGTGCCATTTCACACAGTAGATAGAAGTAAGCTTGTTGACTGCATTACATTGAAGTCTAATTCTGCGGGTATACTGATGTCCACATTTTCATTTTCCAGCAGGGGTCACTGCATGTTGACCAGCAGAAGGTCTGACTGATTTTTGCCTTCCTCAGCTATACATTGGCTACGTGTAATTGTTACAGGAATCGACCTGCCTACCAGAGTTCATGAGACCAAGTCACTGAGGGTAGTTTGTAAACTGAACCAAGACCCCTGTGGATCTTTCTGATGTAATACCACTGGAGTGAGGTATTCATGCACTGAGTCATGAGCTGGAAAGGAAACTGATTGCTAAGATTTTCAGATCTCTGGGCCGTTATTATCTGAGAAAAAGATATTTAAATCATGCAGCACCATCTGGCAAACGTTTATTTCACAACTTCCTGAATGGGATCCAGTTGTTTGACTAACATAAAGTAGAAAAGACTGAACCAGACTCAAATGTTGTCTAATGCACATAACACTATCTAAATGTCATCAACAGTCAACCAGACGATTTAGTTCTCAGACAGACTGAAATCACTGTTTTGAGAAATACCACTTATTCCAAGAGTTAATAATGCAAGGTTGCAAAGTGTCCAAAACCTATAAATCTTGTAAGAAAATGATTAACTATTAACTCACCTTTACTGAATAACAATGTAAATTATAATGGAAAACAATATAAGCCACAATTGTTAAGTCCAGACATTTTCATTTCAGCTGGGAAACACCGTTCTGTGAGAAAGTGCCAACTGAGTGGGCCTTGACCTTAAGGCAGCATTTATACAGTGTGGAACAAGTCATCTTTACACTGATACAGGAGTTATAGATTAAATACAATTGATATGTCCACTCCAAAGGGGATAGTATTTGGATATTGTTATGCAGTATGCACCACAACATGGCCTTAAGCCCCAATATCTTGGTCCGAAGTGTCAAATTGATGTTATTAAATGTATGGTTTGAGAGTTGGTCAAAACTGCCAACAGCTTTCCCCAGGCATGTACCAAATTCTGTAATAAGAAATAATGCCCTGAAAAGCTGAAAGATAATATCCTGAGGTACTTTTGCAAAAAGGGAAATTTCATTGTACTTGAGGATGTGAGGAGGGGTACCCACCACTGCCTGATTCAATCAGGAACGCGTAGGCTCATGCCAATCAGTCTTATCCTGGCAACACTAGCATTGAACTGACAGTGGGCGGAGGTCATCATATAGGAAGCAGGAAAATACAAGGGTGATGGAGTTTCAAGCGGGATCAGACATCAGAAAATGGGAGGTTTCTACTTTTGGTGTGGTTGGACAGATGTCCCAAGTGAATGACAAGGCACTGCAGATAATATGCAAGGTTGGTGGTGTCAAGGGTTCGGATTGGCAACAGCAAGTGAGGAAGATGTTCCAGGCAATAGTGAGAGTAATAGAGCATCTGCTCTTGGTGGGTGTTAGATACAGTCATAGAGAGAAAATGAGTGTAAGCTATCAAAAAAGTGGAGGTGGCACTTAGATTGGTATAGTAGAGAAGGGCTTCGATCTTCTTCCTAACTGCTGGGCATTCTTCCAGGCAGCTGAGACTGTTCTAACCCAGTTGAAAACCTCAGACCGAATTGGGATGGCCTGGTGTCCTGGCATCTGGTCCTGGGGGAGAATAACGTCCCATTACCTGCACCAACCTGTCCAGTAAGGCCTTGAGGTTCCTGCCCATGAAAAGGGACACCAATTTCCCCTGACTATTGTATCCAGGGTAAATGTCAGAAAATGTGCAGAGCAGTTCCAGTCTGACAGTTCATGTCTGGGTTCACAATGGCCTTTTAAAGATGGCATGGGCACAAGGGATGCTGGTCCTTTGGTGGATAACTGGTCAGTGGCAAGTTGCTCTGGGAACAGAGTATGGTAAGATGAAGCTAGAATTGAATGTGAGGGACACCACAGGGGCGGAATAAGTAGTTAATGAGACAAGGTTGGTAAGATACAATGTGAAATCTTGCGATGCCTCATAGCAAGAATACCTCAGTAAAACTCCATGGAGCCCGTACGCAGCCAATAAAAATCCTTTCAGATTCAGCCTTATAATCTTGTACAGTCCTGCATTGCTGATTGTGTTGATACTTCAGTATGATCTACAATATGACTATCTTGGTCTGCTCTGTTCACTTCGAACTAGTCTGTGGAGAAGTTGACTCCTCAGATTAAAAGGCTGATTAATGAGGCCTGTGCTGTCTGTGGTATTGCTGTGAAACAAGGGGACTTCAAACTGTCAAGAAAGGAAGCTCGCCAAATTGCATTTTAATTGGTTGTAGCACATTCTTGACAACTCATAAAAGGGCAAAATTACAAAGATGGCAGTCCTTGCAAAGGCAAATCTGGCAGTGATGTTAGCACTCATCAAGCAAAATGACTTCACTGACCTGGCATGTTTGCAGGATGGAAAACAGTTGCTTAGCCAAGTTTCTGTACGGCAAGATAACCAAAGCCAGCCATTAGTAGGACACACAAAACTCTACTTCAAGTATGGTAGCAGGTGTGACAAGAAGGCCCTAAACAGGATCATGGACACAAATCACAGACACTAGTGCTGCTCCTGATGTGAGCCCCAACCCCAGCCCCTGGACTTCAGCACAGCTGCCCCACTCTATTGATTCAAGCAGAGTGGGCCCTAATTATTAAGCCCTGAGTTAAACCCCTGTCTTGGGACCTGGTGACAACTGATAGCTAATTTACATTCACCAACTGTGACTGGACCTACTTCTTCCAAATTGATCATTTGCGCCAACAACAAAAGTGCATCATATGAAGAAATCTTGAACCTGACAGGTTTGATTTCCACCATGTTACATAGATTGAAGCAGATGATGAGGGAGCTACTAGACTAGTAAGCTGGAGGCCAGGACTAATGATGGAAAAACATAATTTCAAACCCTAGGAATATGATTTGAAAATGTAATTTTGTTCTGAATTCTGGACATGAAAATAATTATGATGAGGCTGCTAAATTACTATAAAATGACAACTGGTTTCCTCATGTCCTTGAGAGATTCCAATCCCACATCAACATGGCTGACTTTTACATGATCTCCTGACGTGGCCAAGCAAGCCACAAAATTGTACCAAAAATGCTACTGGTTAGTTTTAAAAAGCAGCCCACCATATTGACAGTAATAAATGATGGCGAAGATGAGGACTGCAGATGCTGGAGATTAGAGTCGAGAGTGTGTTGCTGGAAAAACACAGCAGATCAAGCAGCATCCGAGGATTAGGAAAATCGACATTTTGACGGGCAAAATTGACGTTTCGGGCAAAAGCCCTTCATCATTCCTGCTGCCTGACTTGTGCCATGCCAGCACCACACTCTCGACAATAATAAATGATGGCCATGCCAGGAGTAGCCACATCCTGACAATAAGTTTTTTTAAAAATCCCAGCAGCGCTTCAGTTTCCCCATTTACAATCCTTCCAACATGATTCTGGTCCCTTAGATGTGACTCAATGAGAAAATTCAATTAAATAACAGACAAATAGAAAGATCATAATTATCTAAGGATATTGTGTGCACTCATTGTCATTTGAGATTAGCTGGCAAGGCTATAGAAATGGCACAGTAGCATTAACATGCCAACTTGTTTGTGCCTCTACATAAATATCAAATTCTACTGTATAATGCATATTTATAAAATGCCTTTCATGTCATAAAATTTCCCAAAATGTTTCATGGGCGAGATATGTCAACAAGAGGCAAAATCATTAAGGAATGTGTCGCAAAGCTTGAAAAATATAACACAAAAATTTTTTAAAGTAGGCAGGATGTACCAAGTGGAATGGGTTGAGGATACGTAACCCCCCCCTCCAAAAAACAGTCATTAAACTCCAGACATTAACACTGTTTCTCTCTCCATAGACCTGATGAGTTTCTCAAGCACTTTTACTTTGAGATCTCTAATCGAAATCTGCAGTATTTTGCTTTTAAATTTGAACCTCGTTCAAAGTGAGGGTATGTACTCTTCCCTAAAAACTGCATCCATTCCAATTTCAACTGTTTGTCACAATATGATCTTGATTGTGCTTTTCCAGAATCAAGAATTTTAGGAATAAACACAGAGATAAAACGAAGCAGGTCGCTGGTATATTTTCTCCAGTAGAAATTCTGCAGGTTAGGCAGTGTCTGGTTTGTTTCAAATTTCCAGCATCTGCAGTATTTTGCTTTTATCTTAAGACTTTCAGGGCTCCTCTATTGACACTGACCACAATGGAGAACCAATGCACATCTTTGGTTGTATGCACAACTCCCTACCAGAGATTCTGATTTCAACTGGGTTACTAAGCAGTATCTCTTGTCCTTCACTAAATCAAGCAGTAGAGGGGAAAGGAAGACAAAGTATATTAGTTAATCTCAAACAAAGTTTGACTGGGTATGACAAATGCTACCACAGCTCCTTAATTTTAAAAGTGCCTGACAGCATATACCTGCAATCTTCCTGAAACTGGAATTTTAAGGTTTGCTCTTCATGTTGAAAAACTTTAAACAAAATCTAACTGGAAGAATCCACTAAGCATACAGCAAACAGTTTTAGCATTTAAAAAATTGCATAGGTTTTAAAGAGGATGAATATTGTACTTTGGCTGAAAATCCTTTTTAAACCAGATCCACTTTACCATTCAATTAGCAGCATTTGTCCAGGTTCACAGGCAAAGGACTTCAAGAAACAAAATCCTTTTATCAAGGCCAATTAGCTTGAAACCAGAGCATTTTGTATGTGAATAAATTTTTCTTAAACTAAAAACACTATTTCATTAAAGCAGGGAGGCTGTGACGAGAGTCCGGCAAAGGCTGCAGGATGAAAGGCACTCTTGGAATATGTTTAAGTCATGTCGAATGCTCAATGAGCTGAGAGTCTAAAGCATCAATTGTGGCATTAAGTCCGCTCCTTGATCAAACAGAAGAAGCATGCAGTGCCACACCCTCCCTATATATTCCTGGCATTCTCTGTTCACCAGCCTCTTCAGCTTTCTTTCACCACTAAATAGTGGAAAAATTACATTGATTTACACTTCACAGAGTAGGCAACAAGAGAGGGAGCCAAAGATGAAACACATTCCAAAACCGCATTGCTTTGAAATCAGTTGTGTGTCGACATTCTACTTTCCTTCCAAGAAACCTTCCTTTGAAAAAATGTCTCAGAGTTCTTTCTGCTGCATATAACTCATATCTGCCCTTAAGAGACAAGACTCTTGCAGTATTTTGGAAAGCACTAAGGGGGCCCATCAAAAGCTTCCCTAAAACAAGTAAAAACAAAGCAGTGTCTATACCTCAGACAGATTAAACTTTTACTGGAGTTGGAAGCTGTATTTAATTTCAGCAAGCTGTGAAAGTGTCTGCCTATTTGGATTCTTCTGGAATCCTATGTCATTCCTCTGCACCTGTTTCTCTCTTTTTTTCTAAAATTTAATGCAGGAAAGATCATTTGTTCTATTGGATAAAAAACATTAATTCTTGGGCTGGAATTTTTCAAATGTAGCAAAGGGTTGCACTGAGGGGGCAGAAACAGGGAGCGAACTCACTATGGCAGGACCTGGCACTGCATGTTAATGGCAGTGTTAAATTAAGGGGCTACTGCCAGGGCTGCCATCTTATTGAGGATGCCTGCACCATTCCCAAAATATTCCCATTTTGGCAAAAACACACGGGAGCATAAATGCCTGACCAATGTATGAACCATTTTGTCAGCCTTCCCACCTCCTAGCCCATATCCAAAGTTGAAACTTTATTGCTGGAACAGCACAGCAGGTCAGGCAGCATCCAGGGAACAGGAGATTCGACGTTTCGGGCACAGGCCCTTCTTCAGGAATGACCATATCCAAAGACCAAGTAAAATTTCACTCCTGATGCTTAACCATTACTTGTATCATTTAGAGTTCACACAGAATTTTACAAAGCTAAACTTCCTCACTGCTGAACCCTCTTATTGAATGTCTGGTCACATGAACATAAGAAACAGGAGCAAGTGTAGGCCATTTGGCCCTTTGAATCTGCTTCACATTCAATAAGATTATGGCTGCCTTTTACTTGGTTGTCTGTGACCCATAATCGTTAACTCTCTTGTCAACTAAAAAATTGTCTTACTCAGCATGAAAGTATTCAATGACTCAGCATCCACGGCTCTCTGGTGTAAAGAATTCCAAAGATGAAAGAATTTTATGGGCTTAGTTTTCTGCTTCTCCTCCGGGAAATTCACAATGCTAAGCTGGCTCTGATCTGTTTTTGCTCATTCCCAATTGTTTTCAGTCTGCTCCTGCACTAAATATCCTTTTGATTTTGTTTCTACTGGCTGTCTTTCCCTTCAATTCAATTTCCTAGGTTGGATCACCTCTTCAAACTCTAACTGCTACTCCAATCTTTCTTACTCCTGTGCCTCGGCACATATCTCTTATCTGTGACACCACAGAATAATCTTACATCTTCTTTTCATTACCTCTTTGCTGTTTTTAGCTTTTGGTTTGAGTCTCAAAGTCCTCTCTCCTTCTGAATGAAGCCCTTGTCAATTTAATGCTTGTTATGGAAAACTACATTGAACTCTCCAGCGATCCTGAGTCATTCAATGTCATTCTCAGTTTTCATTTGCCTCTCTTCTCAAGTTTCACTGCCTTCCTCTCCTCCTAAACCTTTCACTCCTTAAAACTCTCATGGCCACCTGCTTGACCTTGATATCTCACAAGAGTTCTCTATGCCTACAATCTCAATTAATAGACTCATACAGAGTCAGAGAGGATGGAAACAGACGCTTCGGTCCAAACAGCCTATGCTGACCATGTTCCCAAACTAACCTAGTTCTACCTGCTTACGTTTGGCCCATATCCCTTCAAACCTTTCCTATTCATGAAGTTACCCAAATATCTTTTAAATGTTGTAACTGTAACTGCATCCACTATTTTCTCTGGCAATTCATTCCACACATGACCACTCTCCATGTAAAAATGTTGCCCCTTTTGTCCTTTTAAACTCTTTCTCCTCTCTCCGTAAAAGAATGCCCCTTTGTTTTGAACTCACCGACCTGAGGAAAAAGACCCTTATCATTCATCTTTTCTCTGCTCGTCATGATTTTATAAATCTCTATAAGGTCACCTCTCAACCTCCTCCACTCCACTGAAAAAAGTCCCAGCCTTTCCACTCTAGGTTTTATCTCAAACCCTCCAATCCAAGCAACACCTTTTCCTGAATGCTCTCCAGTTTAATAATATCCTTCCAGAGCTGCGCATGGTACTCCAGAAGAGGCCTTACCAATGTCTTTACAACCTCAACATGATGTCCCAACTCCTATACGTAAAGGTCTGAGCAATGAAGGCAAGCTTACTAAATGCCTTCTTAACCACCCTATCCTACCTGTGATGCAAATTTTAAAGAATTGTGTATTTCGACCCTTTGGTCTCTCAGTTCTACAACTCTACCCAGGGCCTTACCATTAATTATATAAGTCCTGTCCTTGTTTATTTGACCAAAATGACCAATTATCCAAATTAAGTTCAGATTGCTACTCCTCAACCCATTGACCTAATTGATTAAGATCTCTTAAGAGTCTTTGATAATATTCATCATTTGCCACTATACCACCGATTCTGGTCTCACCTGCAAGCTTACTAACCTTGCCTCCTACACACTACTTCTTTGAATCCCTCAGTTGCCACTTATCTCTACCACTTCACAAACTCACTTTCTTCTAAATCCTCTCCAAGAAAAAAATGTACTCTCCATAGTTACTTCCAACTAGAGTTCCAAACTCTTTATTTCCTAAACTTTAGCCGAGTATTGAAAATGGAACCTCCTATCTATGATCAGTTCAAACCCTTTCTCTCCTCCACCATTGTTGCCCTTGCCTCCATTAAAATATTAACATCCTTCATTCCTGGCTGTTCTCCTGGGCCATATTATTGTGTAGCCCATCAGTGGAAACTCAAACCTATTTGGCAAGCAACTGATTTAACACAATGTCGAGAAACAAAGACCAGTGATTTATGAAGGACATAAACTGCCCAGCTCCTTGGTGTGGCATTGCCTTCAGACGGAACAGGAGCAAGAGAACAAAATTCTGAAGAGAGCTCTTCAGCCTTAAACATTTAAAGGAAATGACTGTACAAAGATGTTACAGCAATCTTTGTTGAAATTAATGCTGTAGTTATTGTGTGATAAAACTGGGCTTTGTCTTCTGCAGGATGAGGTGGTGTCAGGAAATCATAATTCATTGGGTTGGACTTAAAGACCTAATGGCACAGGAGTGGTTGGGTGTGAAACTGGGTGCCACGGCAAGGGTACAATCATAACGCTCACCCACCTGCCCCAGTCATACAGTAATTTTAATTGTGGCGAGGGATGTATCAGGAGGCTACATAAAGGTCTCCTCTCATCACCTCTGGCATGTGACCCTCAACATGGTGGTGCCACTGTCCAGCTGGTGGCAGACCAGGGTGGTGGGCCTCCTTTAGGCAATGTCCTTCGCCATCAGCAGTGTCTGCATCCTGACCACCGAGGACCAATTCTCATTATCTGTTGCCGTTGCCCAGGTTAACTGGGCTTTGTTTGTCACCAGAATTGTCTATTCCACTCCAGTTTACTCAGCAATGCAAAAAAGTTCAGGGCTGCCTTCCTTGAAAAGCCTCATTTATTTTCATTTTCAGATTGTGTTTGAACAATTGACATTTTCAGCTTGAATCTTGATGTTAAACTCGCAGGTGTTTCTCAACTCCAAATGGGAGAAGTATCCAGCCTTTCACTGAGAAGTCTGGCTGAACATGTCCGGGCGCAGCTGAACCTGTCCACCACCTTCCACAGAGCTGCCTGGGGTCGTTCACAGGTGGGCACCATCCAGATACCTCATTAAGTATGGTTGGCAGACACCCTGAATCACTCAATCATTTGTCATTGGCCAGAGGTTGGTTTTTTACTGGCTCACAGGAGGTCCTGGGTTAACTGATAAGAGGTCAAATCACCCCCATGAACGAACATAAATTAATCAGAACAACACCCATCAGTTTGCTTCATGGCTTCCTCATTTGCCCCATCTGTGGAATGTCTGTTTGGCCAATTTCTGACAAACATGGCTATTTAAGACCCTCAAAAACAAAGGAATCAGGGCTTGGAAAACAAATATGATGCCCACGAGAAGGATTCCCTCCACGTGTGTGTGCACTGGTCAGCACTCCAATTCTTGGGTTGTAGTCTGAGTCTTTTTGGGTCTGCTGACAGTAAACAGAATTCGGTTAAAGGGGATATGCCTCAAGGAAGCTGAAAATTGGGACATATGAACAATCTGGAGAAAACTGTCATTTAGCGAAAAACTGGTCATTCCTGGTCACCATAAACTTACTGCAGGATGTGTAAAGCCATTTTTAAGTTGCATATCCGGTAATACACATTGCATGGCAATAGATTGAACTTATAAAATTTATTTCATGCTGCTAATACAAAGATCAAAGTCTGAACTTTATATCAGTACCAAGAAATCTGTTTAAAAAGTTTCCATTTGAGGTATGTACTAATTCATGAACATCAGAAGTTTGGCAATGACAGTGCAGTGTGTGTGTGGCCAGTGTCTTCAGATATCTCGGGTTACGTCAGGAATCCACAATGACTGCTCTTTTCATTGCTGTGTATCTGTTCGAATCTCCAAGAAACCAAGGAGTGTATCGTACAGAGGAAATTAAGTTTAATTCTCCAGTTCACTAGCCAAATGTCTAATACATCTAATCCAACTAATACTTCCCTCCATTAAGTAGATTGCAGAACAATAGAAACAGAGAGTGAAGAAGGCTGGAGAATATGTCTGTGTTATTCTTAGGGACAATAGATGTTGTATCAGAATAGTGTAAGATGCCCAAACCTAAGGTCAGAAAAACATCATAAATAGATGGGTCTCTTCCTTTAGAAATGGAACCCATAAAGGCAATTATCTGAGAGCTTGTCATGAAGGAAAGCATTAAGATTATAAGCAGATAAAGATAGAACATAGAACTGTACAGCACATGAACAGACCCTTCAGCCCATGATGTTGTGCCAGACATGACGCCAAATGAAACTAATCCCCTCTGCCTGCCCTTGGTCCATATCTCTCCATTCCTTGCATATTCATGTGCTTATCTAAAAGTCTCTTAAATGCCCCTATTGTATCTGCCTCCACTATCATCCCTGGCAGCACATTCCAGACTCCTACCACTGTGTATAAAACGTGCCTGTCACTTCTCCTTTGAACTTTCCCTCTCTCAAGTTAAATACATGGCCCATACTTTTAGACATTTCAACTCTGGGAAAATTCTGACTGTCAGCTCTATCTATGCACCTCATAATTTTATAGATTTCTATCAATTCTCCCGTCGTCTCCAGAGAAAACAACCTGAGTTTTTCTAGCCTCTCCTTTTAATTCATAGCCTCTAATCCAGGCAGCGTCCTGGTAAACCTCACTCCAAAGCTTCCACATCCTTTGTGTAATGTGGCAACCAAAATTGAATGCAGAACTCTAAGTGTGGCCTACCAAAGTCTTATAAAGCTGCAACATGACATCCTGACTCTTTTATTCAATTCCTCAGCCAATAAAGGCAAGCATGCCATACGCTTTCTTTCTCATCTTATCTACTTGCGTGGCCACTTCCAGGGAGCTATGGACTTGAACCCCAAGATACCTCTGTACATCAATGGTGTTCAGAGTCCTGCCATTAACTGTTTACTTTTCATTAACATTTGACCTCCCAAAATGCAGCACCTCACACTTGCCCTGATTAACCTCCATCTGCCATTTCTCTGCCCATATCTGCAACTGATCTACATCCCACTGTATCCTTTGACAACCTTCTACATTATCTACAATTTCACCAATCTTTGTTATCAACAGCAAACTTACTAACCCACCCATCTACATTTGCATCCAAGGCATTTATATATATCACAAACAGCAGAGGTCCCAGTTCGGATCTCTGTGAAACACTGCAAGTCATAGGTCTCTAGTCTGAAAAACAACCTTCCACCCCTATCCTCTGCCTTCTATGGTCAAGCCAGTTCTGAATCCATGCAGACAAGTCATCATGGATCCCATACATTTTAATCTTCTGGATGAGCCTACCATGAGAGACCATGTTGAAAGCATTACTAAAATCCACTGCTCCACTCTCATCGATTACCTTTGTCACCTCGCGAAAAATTCAATCATGTTAGTAAGGCATGACCTGCTCTGTACAAAGCCATGCTGACTTTCCTTAATAGGCCACGCTCTTCCAAATGCACATATATCCTATCCTTAAGAGTTTTCTCTAATAGCATCCCAACCACTGATGTGAGACTTACAGCTCTATAGTTTCCTGCATTATCCTATTTCCTTTCTTGAAGAGAGGAACAACATTAGCTACTCGCCAGTCCTGCAGGACTTCTCCAGTGGCTGATGAGGATACAAAGATCTTGGTCAAGGTCCCAGTAATCTCTGTAGCCTCTCTCAATAAACTGGGGTAGAAATCATCGGGCTCTGGGGACCTATCCACCTTAATGCTCTTCAAGGGACCCAACACCACTTCTTTCTTGATCTCAAAATGCCTCCACACAAAGCTCACTATTCACCATATCTTTCTCCCGGGTGAATACTGATGAAAAGTACTCATTTCGGATCTCACCCACATTCTCTGCTTCCCCAAGCATAAGTTCCCTCCTTTATCTTTGAGTGGTCCTAGTTATCCACTTGTTTTTAGTATGTGCATAGAATGCCTTGGGATTCCCCTAAACCCTACTTGCCAAAGTCATGTCATGGCCCCTTCTTGCTCTCCTAAATTCTCTGCTTGAGTTCATTCCTCATGGGCTGTGTCCGATTTTAGTTTCTTAGATAATTAAAAGCTCCCAGAGTAATGACAAGTACTTGTTCATTTGGCAAGTCTTCTACACCAAAGGTAAATCCTGTAAATGAGGAGGACCTCAAGAGAACGAATTTGGGGGAAAGCTTAATACTTAACAACATTTTGGCTGATGATCCATTAAATTTAGCTAATACTGCCATCAACGATCATTACGTCATACTTCATTGTCTCTCTTTGCACATATAGAGAAAGTGAGGGCTGCAGATGCTGGAGAGTCAAGAGTCGAAAAGTGTGGTGCTGGAAAAGCACAGCAGCTCAGGCAGCATCCGAGGAGCAGGAGAGACGACGTTTCAGGCATAAGCCCTTTAACCTTTCCCAGCGCCACAATTTCAACTCTCTTTACACATATGTCAACTGAATGTCCAGAGAATGACAATGACAAAATCCATGGCTCTTTGAATTCCATTGTAAAATCTGAGGACATGATGTCACCTCCTGATAGATACTGTGTCCCAAAACTCTTAGGAGAGAGGTAAACCAGAAAAAGATGATTTCTGTTGGAAGAGATGGAACGGACAATCAGCACAATGGCACAGACCATATTGTGCCCACAAAACATTATTTGAGAACTCCTACACCTGGTACAAAGCTAAAATGAATTAGTACCCAAACCTGTTTTGCAATTTTAGCAAAAAACAGTAATTGCAATAATACATTAGCTTCTGGGGTTGTAATGTGCTCCCATATGCTATTCCATATTCAATCCATTCTGCACTAACAAATGGTTCTGAGCCAGAAAAAAGTTTTGTATCTGATATGACTTTTTTTAATCCTCTGGCAACACTGTGGAGAAAACCAGTTTCAAAAAGAAAAGTGGCTTAATGTTTAAGGTACAAGCATCAAGGGCATTGTCAAAATAGTTACTACCCATCAAAATCAGAAGTAAAATCTATATAATTATGGTGTATTTGTTGTGTTTCTAACAGCAACAATCGACACAATTTACATTGTTCCAAATGCCTGAGGTCAAGTTATTTTGCAATGCACTAAAGCCATTTTTTCCATTACCAGCTTTGAATCTGAAAAACAAATCCGGCATGAAATAACAGATGTGTGGCAATTAGTAAATGCTCCATTTTTTAGAAACCTATCTCTTTTGGGAAACGCAGCTTCTGAAATACACCATGAAAGACACTTCTAGCCCACTATATTGCTGATGGCCTTTTAAAAAATACAAATGAGAAAAATGTGTTTTGTATTTGATAATGTATTTTCATGGCCTGATAGATACATTGGATCACAAAAGCTGCTGGAAAGCTGTGATAAGTTGATGTGGAAAATCTCATAAATTCTATTGTTTTAACAAAAGTAAGTTTACGACAAGGGTTGCCAATTCTTGTTGGATGAATTCCTGGAGATTTCATCACATGGTTTCCCACATCCAACCAGTGTTCTTCGGCCTCACGCTAGACATCAGCAAACACTTCTATCCCAATGTGCATCAGTTTGCCACGTTAATCGGAATCAAACAGACTCTGTTACCCAAAAGGGTGGTGCTTGACTGTCAGTTAAAGAGGGATTTTTTTCAAAGACCTATTTTCAGTTTTGTTTTCAAGTAAAATGAAAAATATCATGCAATCATCCTGACCTGGGACAGGTATTAGCTCTGAATTCAAAAAGAGTCAACATTTTAGAACATGCCTTTATGTAAAATGGATGACCGTAGCAATTTTAACTAATAAAAGAGGGAACTTGCATTATAGACTCTCGTTTTCTGACGTAATAAGACTTGGAGTTGTGGGGATAGATGGGGTAACGGTAAGGGAGTTACACAGAACAATCCATCTGTTATACAAAGCCAAGTTTGGGAGAGAATTGTGTTCTATCAAGGGTGTGTTGTACAATGCTCTCATTAAGCATATATCAATATAGTTGACAAAACATGGCCAGTAGACTTTTAACACTGGATTAAACAGACTGTGGAATGGTAAGTGATATAAGGTGAGCTGCTACGTTAGCTATCAGATGCAATCACTTTGAAATGTCAACATTTGGTGATTGTATCACTTAGATGTACTGGAGCAGCATGAGCTATTTGGCTGGTCTTGACTGCTAAGTTAATGGACAACATACCCAATTTGGATTATAGTGCAATGTTATAAAGAATTTCAATACAGTGTTCAGTCAATTTCTATCAATGCCAAAGTCTAATTTTCCCCAGATTCTGGTTGTAATTAAAGTTTTAAACAGCTACTTTGTTCTGTGTGATTCCATTTTTTTCTTCAGGACTTTGCTGAACCACAAAGGCTTGGACACTCAAGTGCTAACCCAGCATGAGCAAATGGCACCAGTCAAAACTGCTACGGGCACTCACACCAAACATAACAGTGAGTTCAGGAGCCGAAAGTAGCTTCAGAGAGTAAATGGCTGACCATGTAATGTGGTAGCCTGAGGGACAAAGGAAAGAACAAAGGAATCTCCTCTTCTCTTAAAATATTGTAACACCTGAAGGGCAATGAGGAAAAGGCAATAAATTCAGCAATCAAAATGCCCAGGTTCAAAATAAAGTTGCAGATCTAACTTTACATAAAGCTCCTATATATGAATAAACAAAATCACTGAGCCAATCAATATCTACAACAAATATTTATAATGTAGCTTTTATAACGAGAAGAATAAGTATGATCCAAAATTAACATTCAGGTCTTGAGCCAAGGTGCATATTGAGTAAACCTCTGACAAGTGAACAATAACCTCTATTGCAAAGAAGGATTAGAAACATAAAATTACCAAGAACTAATTCACCAACTAAAATTGAGATTTGATGAAACTAGTATCATCATTGTGTTTCACACATTTAAAAATAACACCACAAATGTTGCATTATTTGAGACATGATCAGAAGGTATACCCTCTAAGACAAGCTTTAAAATATGTGCTATCGACAATTTTCCAATATGCATTGAAGATTGGTGAGAGGTCCTTACTACCTGTTGTCAATTACATAGTTAGTGTCTCCATGTTGTTGGATAAGGTAATGGTTCTGAAGGAGTTGAAGTTGATACTGCTTTAAGTTCTACCCAATCTGATGATGTTAAATGGTCTTTGGGTGAAGAAGCAGCAGTATCCAATGAAGTTTAAAGAAAACAGATGTCATCTTAAGCTCCTGACAATCTTTGCGATTATACCCAACTATTATATGTAACTTGTATCCATTGCTCTCATGCAATAAACTACGCCTTATTGTATAAGTGCCTCTTCTCATTAAAATTCAATAAAGGTTTATCCCCTAACACTGATAATTAGATTAAAAACTGAAAGAACTAGCTCTGAGGAAGGGTTACTCGAACCAAAATGTTTACTCTTGATTCCTCTCCACAGATGTTGCCAGACCTGCTGAGCTTTTACAGTAATTACTATTTTTGTTACTGATAATTAGGTATGTCCTTTTGACATAGAAATGACAGTTGGTTGCAGTACTCTATCGAAAACACAAGCCACAAGTAATCAGTATTGCCGCATTAAGAACAGCAGTCAGTGGTGGAATGGTTGCATAAATTCTTCAAGATAACGATGAAAAAAATTTACTTGACCTCGGATTAAAAAAAAACTTTCAGAAGGTAGGTATGTTTACCACTTTAAGGATACATGGAAAGTCAACAGCAACAAGTGTACAAATTGACAAGTAATTCATGGAGACAGCAGTAGGGTGAAAACAGCACTACAGAAGAAATCCTTCATCTCCAAGCTGATAAAGAAGCACAGGTGCGAAATGAAAGGATGGGCTAGGAAGAGAGTAATAACTACTCACACTGGGAAGTGATGGAGACCTTACAGAAGGAGGATCTGTGGGAGCAGTTTGGGGAGCCATGACTAAAGTTAGAAATTCTTATTTGCAATGGAGGAAAATATAATTAAAGTAATGGCAGAAAAGAACAGTGTGGGAAGGACTGAAAGTGAAAAGAAGCACTCAAACTTCAAAATGAGCATCACAACATATACAATGCACAGCTACAGCAGACAGAGCAAGGGCCATTAATAAATACCAGGGTAACACTATCAGAAAAGTTGCATGGAACAATTAAGGCAACAGAAGCAATTTAAAATATTGAAGACAGAATCTAAAGGAAGAGAACAGTTATACAAATGTTAAGATTATGAGAATTAATTTAAATGGTGATTTTGGCAGGAAGATTTATTGAAGCTGCAGCCAGAAAGGTTAAGTTTAAAAAACTGGGTAAGGGGACATGCTTTGTATTTTATGTTGTGAAAGGTAGGAAAACATTCAATTTGCCCTTGAAGCAGTTTACCTGCAGAAGGTGAAGAAATCTCCAAATGACGGAATCCACCATTCTGATCAGGTGAAAGGTGGGAAAATCCCTATTAAGCAGTACAGAGGTTGTTGGGAAAAAAAGCTTCACTTTTAAATTTAAAAGCAGTAATCCCGCAATATCATCATTATACAAAATCTAAAGATTTATTAGAAAATATCACAGCATTACTATAATGCAGAATCTTAAAATGTGAAGACAAATTACTCCAACATTGTTTTTTTTTACCAAATTTACATCTAAAAGAGGTTTTAAGAAAAGAGAATTAAAACAGCATTGATTTAATATGAATTAATTAATCAGAATTAATCTTTTACAGTATCATTAAACCTTTAAGGACAAGCAGCATTGAGATGCTACAGTTAAAACACCATTGAGGTGCTACATATATTAAACATAAATGCATTAATAATAAAGGCAATCACATTCAAATGAAATGGCAAGAAAAATAACAATATCATCACAATATGTCAGAAATAGACCAAACAGAACACAAATTTAAGTATTTTGGAAAAAATGTTCTATAGATAGAGTTATTTCAACATCAGTACTAAATCTCAAACTGAACAAACATATTGTATTCAGTTGATCCTACAGCAGATGATATTATAAATCAACAAAATATAAAATAAAATACAGATAACATTCAAGACATTCAAGCAACGTTTGATAATTGCTTTAATCAGAATAAACAAAATCTGTGAAAGCACTAGATTTATCAAAAAGAATTCAGCATCCAGCAAATCCACATATAATTTCATTAATTAATTCCACAGATTACTGGAAAACTGTGATAATTGAACTTTGAAAATCAGAATTCATTAGAAACAGAATTGTTGTTAGAGTAATTGAGGAGTCTCTGTCAAATTCAAGGATGATCTGACTTTGAAGAAATTATTCAAATTGTGGTGGAAACAAATAATTCAGAAATAATTCTTAAGAAGGAAGGGCAAACTTAACAAAATTTAGCAAAAGTGAGTACTGCAGATGCTGGAGATCAGAGTCAAGATTGGAGTAGTGCTGGAAAAGCACAGCAGGTCAGGTAGCATCCAAGGAGCAGGAAAATCGACATTCAGGCAAAAGCACTTCATCAGGAATTCATTTGGGCTTTTGCCCAAAACGTCGATGTTCCTACTCCTTGGATGCTGCCTGATCTGCTGTGCTTTTCTAGCACCACTCTAATCTTAACACAGAACGTCATTTCTAAGGGATGTGCAGAAGTAACGCAGTTTCAGAGCAGCAAAAAAGCCGAGTGCTTACTCATACAAAAGGTGAATGCGGCAGAATCTCCTGCTTGGGAAAGATACCCATATTGGACAATATCCCTCCCTTTAGAAAAGATATTGGAAGTATTCCTAGGAGAAATTGGTGATACAATTGATTTGAATTTGACAGAAATTGTGTGTGTCAGTGCACATCTCATTAATTTTAAAATTGATACAACATGACGATCAGATGAAATAGCATGGCTGATAAAAAGCTCTCAAGAGTAAAATATGCTACAAGTCACACTTAAAACAAAGTGCAAAAGAGATTTAATATATCTGTAATTCGTAATCAACACCTCTCACTTTTGAGTCGAAAAGTGTGGTGTTAGAAAAGCACAGCAGGTCAGGCAGCATCCGAGGAACAGGAGAATAGACATTTCGGGCATTAGCCCTTTATCAAGAATGTGATGAAGGGCTTATGCCCAAAATGTCAATTCTCCTGATCCTCCGATGTTGCCTGACCAGCTGTGCTTTTGCAGTGCCACACTTTTTGACTATGATCGCCAGCATCTGCTGTCCTCATTTTCTCCACCTCTCGCTTTTGAACCTGCATTTGTCTCCTGATCTCAAAATCTTTGCGGTAGCAAAGGGAGTGCAACTAGGTTCCAAGAGAAAAACTAGTCCAGAATGAAACCATTATGATCTAACTGGTCAAGGCCCAACCAGTATAAGTTTTTGTTGGGTGTCCATTCCAATCATCACTGATAAAATTTCACAGATCAAAAATAAGCAAAGTTTTCCAGAAGAAGCTGATACTGAGAACAAGAATGAGCAATCCACTTGAGCTCAGTGATGAATTTTTCACTGAAGTAAAACAGCCTGCTGAACAAATTGGTGCAGCCGATTTGATTTTGATGCCAATGCTGAGCTGACAAACTCAAATGCAAAATTTCAATTCCTCATCTATCAAAATTAAAAATCACACAACACCAGGTTATAGTCCAACAGGTTAACTTGGAAGCACTAGCTTTCAGAGCGTGGTTCCTTCATCAGGTGGTTGTGGAGTATAAGATCATAAGACAGAATTTATAGCAAAACTTTACAGTGTGATGCAACTGAAATGATATATTGAAAAAGACCAGGATTATTTGTTAAGTCTCTCATCTTTTACAATGACCATGTTGGTTTTGGTTCTTTCATATGTAACTCCCAGAACTTTTTTAAAAAGTTACGTTCTCAAGTGAACTTTAACAATAGGTGTCATGTCAGCACAGGTAATGCATTGAAGGTGTGAGGTGCCCTGTGTGAGGCTGTCTGTGCCCCAATGTTCAGACTGATGTTATTTCAAAAAAAAAGGATTTACAGAATCTTACATGGATTCATGCAGTTTTTGAGCAAAATAAAATGTAATTCTGTAAGATTTTTAACTTTGTACACCCCAGTCCAACACAGGCACCTCCAAATCATCTATCAAAGATTGACAAAATTTACATTAAGTAGTAGTCCTCCAATCACATGACTGAGGATGTGAAAATGTCTGGTTTATGAAAAAGACAGCACAGGGGGAAAAATGAAGATGCCCAGCCTGATCAGCGGGTTGAAGAGCTTACAGAGATATTAAAAGACTGAGACTAAAATCGAGACAAGCTGCATGCAAGTTCATGGAGGCCAAACCAATGTGCAGAGATGCAGAACATGGTTAAGAGGAAATCAAGCATATTCCAAGGATCAAAGTACCTTTTCAACAGAGCAGCCATCTTCCCTAATGGACAGTCATGAGATTAAATGTTCTTTTAGATTAGATAATGGAGCAATGACCTGGTTTAGCATGGAAGAGTTCCTCTGTGAAGGGAATTCAGCAGATTACATGTCCTCCAGAGAAGGTAATGAGCCAGCAACTGTGTCTAGCAGGAACAACATCATTTTTGAAGGGCACATGAGAGATATAAGATCGCCATGTTAAGAAATTAGTTGCAGAAGGTCAGAAGGGCAACAGTCCCCAAGTCCAAGACCTTCCATTGTCCATGTCTAAAGAATGTATTCTGGCGGAATTGTGAAACCGCCACACCACCTGAGTTCCTGAAGTCAGAAATGGGACAGTGGTGAGTGTATACGTAGGTGTATACTTTAATGTAAACCTGAATGTATAAATGTCAACTATGAGGAAAGAAAAATTGGGGAAGAGGTTGAATAAAATTATGGCTTTGAAAGAGTTACTGTTGAGGTTGCATTAAGCTTCATTCAAACTTATGATATCAGACTTACTTTGGCTGAAAAAGCAGTCTAGCATAAGATCCTGATGGAAATATGACAGGTGATCTCTGGCTCCTGATAGGTTTTACAATTATGCCTAACTAGTCAACGCAATTTGTACCTATTGTACTCAATTTCATTTATGATGCAGTCCAATATACTATTTATCATGAGTGGAATGTTCTGGGCTCATTGATCGACAGACAATAACAAAGAAATTAGAAGATTGGTGCAGAGGAAGAACAAATAGATTTATAGATAGATTCATACAGTGCAGAAAAGGCCCTTCAACCCATCGGGTTTGCACTTTCATAACTACCATTAAAGTTGCACTAATCACAATTTCTGCACTTGTCCTATATCCTTGAATGTTATTATATTTGAAGTGCTCATCCAAAAATCTTCTAAATTTGTGGGTAAGGTTTCTGGCCTCCTCTACCTTACCAGGCAGAGCTTGCCAGATTCATACCACCTTCTGAATCTATTGCCCCTGACCCTAAAACTATGGTCTCTACTGATTGACCCCTCAACCAAGGGAACAGCTCCTGTCTATTCACCCTGTCCAAACTCCTCATAGTCTTACAAACCTCAATCTTCTCTGCTCTGAAGAAAACAATCCAAGACTATCTGGTCTCTCCTTATAGCCCAATTTCTCCATCCCAGGCAACACCCTGGTCAACCACATCTATACGCCCTCTAGTGTATCCCATCCTTCCTGTAGTGCAGTGACCAGAACTGCATACAATACTCCAGCTGTGGCCTGATCAATGCTCCGTAGAACTCCAATATTACTTCCTTGCTCTTATACTCTATGCCACAACAGATGAAAGCAAATACTTCATACACCTTCTTAACTATCCTATTCACGTGCCCTGCCAATTTCAGCGATCTATGAATAATTACCCCCAAGATCTCTCTGTTCTTCTAAGCTACTCAGTGTCCTGCCATTTATTAAATATTCTCTCAGCTTGCTTCTTCTTCCACAGTGCATCACCTCACACTTATAAGGGTTAAATACCATCTCTTCCTGAAACCTACAACCACCTTCTTCACTGTCAACCACTCTACCAACCTTGGTGTCATCTGCAAATGTGCTTAACACTCCCCCAATATTTTCATCTGTAGCATTTATGTATATAACAAATAATATGAGTCCCAGTACTAATGCCTGTGGTACGCCGCTGGACACCAGCCTCCAGTCAGTCAAACAGCCTTTTACCACTACCATTTGTGTCCTGTTATTAAGCCAGTTTCTTATTCATCTCACCAAGTTTCCCTCAATTCCATGTGCCTTAATTTTCTCAATCAGTCTGCCATGTGAGACCTGGTCAAAAGCTTTGCTAAAATCCATGTAAATACATCAAATGGATTTCCATCACACTTGATCACATTTTTAAAAATTTGAACAAATTCTGACAAACTTATGCTGACTATCCCTAATTAATCTGCATGGCTTTGTCAGAGGGATGCTGACATCCTGAGACAGATAATAGATTATTGTTTCATGGAGTCCTTGGCTGGGACTTTTTCACTGGGGAGTGTAGGAGGCTGAAGGGTGACCATATAGAGGCTTAGAAAATCATGAGAGGTATAGATGAGGTGAATACCAAAGGTCTTTCCTCTCGAGTGAGGGAGTTCAAAACATGGGAGGCATATTTTTAAGATGGGAGGCAGAAGATTTAAAAGGGACTTGAAGGGCAACCTTTTCATATGAAGGTGGTTTGTATGTGGAATCAACTGCCAGAGGAAGTGGTGGGTGCAGTTACAGTCACAACAATTAAAAGATAACCGAACAGGTACATGAATAGGCAAGGTTATGAGGTATATAGGCCAAACACAGGCAAGTGGGACTAGTTTAGTTTGGGAAACTTGGTCAGCATGGACGAGTTGGGTCAAAGGGTCTGTTTCTGTGCTGTGTGACTCTAGATACTGCTTGCACTGCAAAGAAAGTTGCAACATAGTTGAGTCTACAAATGTGGAGTTGGCCATCACTCTATGTTAAAAAGAACAAACTCCAAACTATGCACAAAGTGCGTGTCAAGCTGGTGATGGATTTCTTGACATTGGAAACAGGCTTTCTGGAAGGCACCTTGGGGCATCAAACACAGCATTGTGTATAGCCACTGGTCTTCTTCTGTAAGTTTCCCCATCCACCTCCTCTGACTCCTCTGCAATGGAACAGTGTGCTAACATTTTCTCTGTCAAGTTGGCAACTGTGTTATTTTTGCTAATTGCCCTGATTACATGCCGCTCTTACCCACAGTTTCCATCCCTTCCCATCTCTAACATATATTTTACACAGTTCCTGTATTCAAGTAGATAGCTGAAAGTGTAAAACCAAGTAATCGTGTAGCATCTTCATTACAAATCTCGTGTTCCTCCACTGCTTGGCCAGATTAAATCTACTGAGTATCATAAAGGTTAAAGCTACGAGCATATATTTATGGTGTGTGGAGCAGTGGGGACAGCTGTGACTGTGGATATGCATGCTTAAACTATCTGTATCTATTAAATAGAAAAGAAAGGGATGTGATAAGCAGGATTAGGTTTGCGAATTATGGGGTTTTCTATGCTTTGAACCCTCCAATGACCATTGTGTGAGCAATGAGCATTGCAATAATGCCCACCATGATCTCTGCCAGCCAGTTTGCACATGTAGGTACACCTCTGTTTAGTCCTTGCTGCTTTTTGTTATGTGCTATCATATCCTGAAAGAGAATGGGAGGGATGTCAATGAGTGTTGTGCTATCTTCTCTTCTTCAGAACAGAAGAGCCATTGGATTCAAAATGATAGTTCTGTTCCTCTTTTCAAAGAAACTGCCAGACCTGCTGAATTTCTCTAGTACTTTCTGTTTTCATTCCTATTTAAAGAGATGTGGACTAGATTTAAGCAAGGTAGACTTCAATTGACAATAGCTACTGACTGTGTTTGCTTCTTGAAGATGATACAATCGATGAACAACATGGTTAGTAATGGCTGTGTGTGGCATTCGTTATGGAGCTGGTCAATTATGAATTGCAATCCTCGGCTTGTTTTGGAGGGGGGTGCATTCCAGTTTAGCTTCTTCCTCCTGCCTCCACTGAAATACACGTACTTGGCATGTTCACATAGACAGCAGGACTGCCTGTCGAGAATAGCATGCTGTTTGACTTTTAATTAGTGCAAATTTCAGTGCAAAAACCTATAGAGTTTTTGCAGGCAAGTGTAAATGTAACATGAACACAATGAACAGCTCATGTCAGTTCTTCACTGCTGATTATAAAACTTGAACCATTGTTTTCAATAATGCACAACTGTTAAGATTGTTATAAAGCTGATATTAATGCTAGTTCTGGCATCTTATTTTGTCTGAAGTCAGTGATGTTGTGCAGAAATGCTTCTGTTGACCCTGAAAGGTTAAGTGACTCTAGTTGTTTCCCATTGAATTGATGGTTAAGAAACATGTTAGAAATAAGAATATTGTACAACCAACAGTTACAATGAGAATATCTGGGCCATGAAGTTTAATGATTAGATTAAAAGCACGAGCTGCCCACAAACTCCATAAGGATTTCAAACTCTTAACACCACTTGGGTCCAATAATTACTTTCTGATAGTTTAGAACTTTTGTTAAGAACTGTAATTCTTTGGCTAAATGACTAGATCAGACATTGCAAACATTTTATTTGTAATATTTTCAATATGCCTTCTTATCAAAGCATTATATACACGCACAGAAATACCTGGAGAAACTCAACAGGTCTGGCAGCATTTGTGGGAGGAAATCAGAATAAATGTTTTGAATCCGGTGACTCTTCATCAGAACTGTTACCAGCTAGGAAAAAGTGGTATTTACACTGAAACCGAAGTTGGTGGGGGGGGGTCGCAGAGGGAAGGTTGGTGGTGATGAGGGGGTGGGGAAGGTGAGTGGATAGGTAGAGATTGGAAGACAAAACGTGGGCTGGACGATCGCTTTGCAGATCACCTAATTACTGTCTAGAAGAATGACCCCAAGCTTCCAGTTGCTTGCCATTTCAACAATGGAACATGTTCCCATGCCAACATTTCTGTTGCAGGCCTGCTCCAGTGTTCCAGCTAACTTCAGTGCAAACTTGAAGAATGACATCTCATTTTCTGCTCAGGACCCGTGCAGTGAGGATCAACATCAAACTCAATAACTTTAGAGCCTGATTCCATCCTTTCATGATTTTTGGCAACCCTACACTTAGTCCTGTTATGACATGGTTGCTCTCAGCACAGTCACCCATTCTCATGTACTCCTAGGCCTATTATCACATTATGTGGGTTGCACATTCAGTGTAGTTCACCTACTTTTTCCTACTCTTCATGCCTTATTATCACTTATTTAGCTTTTCTTCTGTCCTGGCCTGATATCCATAATCTCCTTGCTCTCTGGGCTCCATCTCCATCAATCTGCTCATCCCTCCCCTTCCCAGACACCAGGCTCAAAACATTAACTCTGCTTTCTTCCCACAGATGCTGCCAGACCTGCTGAAATTCTCCACAGAAAATTGCACTTTTGTTTCAGATCTCTGGCATCTGCAATTCTTTGTTTTACTATATACACGCATTTCCTTCACTCTGACTTTCCGGTTGTGACTCCTTTTCAAGAACAGGGTTATTTTTTTTAAGGTGAAAGTGAGGACTGCAGATGCTGGAGATCAGAGTCAAGATTAGTGTGTGCTGGAAAAGCACGACAGGTCAGGCAGCATCCGAAGAACAGGAAAATCGATGTTTCGGGCAGGAACTCTTCATCAGGAATGAGGTGGTGCTTTTCCAGCACCACTCTTTATTATTTTTTAGCTTGCTTATGAGTTATTGAGGTCATTGGTCATGTTAGCCTTTACTGCTCATCCCTAATTTCCCTTGACTTGAATGGCTTGCGAGGCCATTTCAGAGGACAGTTAGAGTCACCTGTGGGTCTGGAGTCGCATGGAGGCTAAACACAAGTAAGGACAGAAGATCCTTCTCAGGACATGAGTGAACCAGATTGGTTTTTACAACAATTGATGATAGTTTCATGGTCATTATTACTGAACTAACTTTATAGCCCAGATTTTGATTGTTGAATTTAAATTCGACCAGTTGCCATTGTCCTCAAGGAGGTGGTAATGAGGTGGTAAACCCTTCTTGAATCACTGCAGGTACAGTTGTAATGCCGGCAAAAAAAATAAATTCATGATTTTCAACGAGCGACATTGGATCAATAGTTTGCATAGGTGGTATAGGTTAATGACACGGTAGTGTGTGTGATATTATTCCAGATAATCACTGCAGGCACCTTGTGGTATTTGCCTCCCCTGCCAGTATGCAGTACTGTGTAAAGCTAGTTCATCTCATGTCTTTTTCTTGAGCCTATATAGTGATTAATAGCAGAGGTAGACCAATATAGAGTTCCTACGGGAGAGGCACTATTTTCAAATGGCAATAATTTAATTTGGTCAGGCACAATTTCTAGGACTTTACTGCTTTGGTACAAATACACCTACTCCCTTTGAAGAACTCCTTATCTCTACCGATACACTATACTGTGTATAGCCACCAGAATACACGAGCATCAACTAACCACCAAAAGACATGACCATCTATCACTAGTATCCTTACACACAGACGAAGAAGGACTTCGACTGGGACAACACATCCATCCTAAGACAGGCTAAACAGAGACACGCATGGGAATTCCAGGAGGCCTGGAATTCAAACCGGAACTCCACCAATAAAAAACATCGATTTAGACCCCATTTACCAACCTCTTAGAAAAAGAGCTGGAAATGATATCACCCACCTTAATAGACCAAGACACATAAATAGAAAGTGGGACAGAACACCAGTGCTTCAACAGAGGCTGAGTGATGATGTTACGTAGAATGGTGACGAAACGTCTGAGAACAAACCTCCGAGGTTAGTGAGCAAGCCTACAACCTGAACCTCAACCTGAGCTCCAAATCTTCTCAAAAATCACTCTGTACTGTATTTGAATCAGTAGAATTGGTGCAATGAATATACCATGAATATTAACTCCTTCAGATCATTACCTTTACAACGGTTGGATGGGAATTTGCAAGTGACAGTAGAGGCTGGAGGTGAAGGTGCCTTGGCTAGTTGCTGCAGTTTCTTGTTGTAGATTGGAGACACTGCCGTCACTGAGCACTGGTGATGGAAGCAATACACTTTGAAGATAGTGGATGGGAAGCCAATCAAGCAAGTGCTTTGTGTTGAGTGCTTAGAATTGTATTTATCCAACAAATGGAGAGTATTCCTTCACATTCCTGAATTTGCCTAGTAGCCTGTTAGCAGGCTTTTGAAATTCAGGAGGTGAATTAATAGCAAAGGAATTCCCACTCCTTTGCCTGCTCTTGTAGCTACTGTTACTTATTTGGCTGGTCTAATTCAGGTTACAAGCAACAATAAACCCCAGGGTGTTGCTGCTGGGGAATTCAACAGCAAAAGCCAACATTCATATTTATATAGGACCGCTAACATAATGAAACAAAATAAAGCTCTTCACAGGGGCAGGGTTTGTTGTAAATTACACTAAGCCACATAAGGAGATAGTAGTCAGTTTTAAGGAGCATCTTAAAGAAAGAAAGGTGGAGAAGTGTAGAGAGGGTGTTTTAAAGAGTACACATCTGATAGCATAAGCACAAATGTGCAGCAGGTAAAACTGAGGATGTGCAAGAGGCCACAATTTAAGGATAGCAGATATCTTTGGTTGTGGGGGATGGAGATTACGAAGAAAAGGAATGGGAAGGTCATGAGGAGACCTTTCAATTCATTATTATATATTTAATGCAAATCCCTTTAACATTCCCCTAACTTTTTTACACATATTTCTTCTTCAAGTATTCACAAACTGACTTTTAGAAACTTATTCAATGTGTTTCCAATAGTCCAACAGCCCTCGGTGTAAACAAAAGAAAAATCTTAATTTTGCCTTGCTTTTTTTTTGATAATGATTTTAAATCTACATGTCCCAGTTTGCACTCATTAGCCAATGAAAAATTTTTACTTTATCTAAACATTTAAAATTTCTTTATGACTTGTCTCACCATCCTAGACACCTTGTTGTCTTGATTTGGATTCATACATGAAGAATGATCAGTTGGTCAGTTATTAGACGGGTGCAGATATCCACAGAACTAAATCCCAGCATGTAGAATCTTTAGTGCCTTCCAAGCTGATATCAGTTAATTCAGCCCAGAACAGGGACTGAACAGCAATTTCTCACTTGCAAGTTTGAATTACTACCATAAATGCCTTTAAACTGGCCTAACATGAGATACAATTCCCATGTTTCTAACATGATTAAAAAAAATTCATTCAAAAATAAATGGATACATTCTGATAGGTATTAACATCCCATAAACCATGCTCCCTATGTTTAAAATAAAATACATTTTGAAATCCATCATCCCTTGCAAAATAACTCTTATTTGTAATATTTTTGTGATGAATATCTTAAAGCCATCAAGAACAATTAATAGCATACAGTCAAGTCCACTTTCACATAAATCTGATAGCAGAAAATTGCTGGCAAATGCCAGATTCCTATTTCCGTTGTGTTTATGTAAGTGTGGTTTAGATTGTGAGATGCAGCTGTTTATTATTCATAGTGTAGAGGGACTGTAACATTACAGAAATCTCACAGCTTCGATAACACAAAGAACTCTGCAAATTTTATCATTACAATTTATTTCCTGATGTTCTTTTTAATGAATTTGCACCCCTCCTTTTAGGTTCTTCCAGTTAGATGTCAATCCAATGAGTAGTTAAACACTTTGCTTTCATAGTTCTCCTGCTGTTCAACTTTAAAACTATGCAAGTCTCACACTCTAATTCTTTCTCCACCCTCTATCTTGAACAAATTGTTATTTGGGAAGCTGATCTGCAATAAGCCAAGAACATTCCACAGCCAGGAAACATTTCCACAAAGTCACTATTTATGAACCAGATACATCCGCAGCACCGATACCTATAGTAAAGTCTAAGGGTCTGAATTTGTATTTGCTTCAAAGCTGGTCCATTGTTCCATTAGAGTGCAATTATTCTGGCTACACTTATGTAAAGTTAAAAATAACACCATCTGGCTGTCCCAACCTATTTTGTGTATCAGAATTAAACTGTACAGGTTTCTCCACAGGAAACAAAAGAGGAAAGAGCACTTTATCAGTGACAGTGATGGTATAGCCATCTGCCACATGTGTTACCATATACGCTGTCAAGCAGAATTACAGCTTTCTATAGATACAGCAGTCAACCACCCTTTTTCACTAGTAATGTCAATCCGAACAGAAAACAGAAGTTTGCTGCAGAGAATTGCTACTTTTGTACAACAGATGGGAGTAGGTAGAAATTGTAGGAGTGCCATTACATTGCTGGAAATACAGCAGAGCACAACTTTTGCATCCTTGGAATTGTCTGGGAATTGGGTCAGTGAACTATTAAAACTGGATGAAAGTGAGTACTGCAGATGCTGGAGGTTAGAGTCGAGAGTGCAGTGCTAGAAAAGCACAGCAGTTCAGGCAGCATCCAAGGAGCAGGAGAATCGACATTTCAGGCAAAAGCCCTTCATCAGGAATCATTATTAAACCTGTTTCCTGAAGCAATGTAAGAGGACTGTTCACCCACTGTTACCAGTTGAATTTCAGAATAGCCACTGACAGGGATGGTGTCTTTTTTGATTCATTCACAGGATATGGGCATTGCCAGCTGGCCCAGCATGAATTACCCAATCCTTAGTCGCTCACGAGAAGGTGGTTGCGTTAGGGGAGAAAAACAAGCATTGTTAGGCCAAAGACAAAAGATAACATCTAAGCATTTATTTTGATCCAATGCCGCCAGACAGTGAATCAAACAGCAATCAGTCCCTCAGGAATCAACTGGGAATTGACTGTTTCCTTCTGGGGTTTACATAGGCCTGAGAATCTCATTTGTCTGCAGACTTCAATACTATTGAACTTATTGGAGGATGTTTTGAGAGGTCCAGGGTCACCATATCATCAACTGTTCTCAGAGTATGAAGGGATGGGAGCAGAGCCATACCAATACCACCTCAGAATTTACTGTTCTTTAACTTAAGGGCTGTAAAGCTGGTGCATTTGTGTTCTCTGGCGAATTCCACTGTAGTCACTTCTGTTGCACATATATTCCACCCAGGAAGGGACAGAATTGCTGGGCTGGCACATTTGAATTTTTTTTTGGCATGTATGAGGAAAAAAAACTAATCTAAATTTTAAGTATTATTTTAGATTTTATATTTATGTTCTCATAGCAAGGCATCTTAAATCATTTGGTTTCAGAATTGTTCAGCATAAATTTTGTTTGGCACGTAAAATGCAAGCTTTGATTACATTATTGCCAGATGTATTTATAAATTGAGGTACAAAGCTTTTCTTAGTAATCTTATAGGCTTAATCAAGATGAAGATTAATATTCAGGCAAGAAAAAACAAATTGGTAGCACTGTAGAAACTTACCTTGTGATGGCAAATATGAGAGTATCATTGCTGTGCATCAATCTAGAATAGAATTTATACTCTCTAAAAAGATCTCTGTCAATACAGAATAGGGATGCAAGAAAATACCTGTACAGATCATATGCAATAAGCAACTTCTTTCAAGCAATCTCACAAAATGTACAAGAACATTATGGTTAGCACTGCTGTCTCATAGCACCAGGGTCCCAGGTTCAATTCCAGCCTCGGATGACTGTCTGTGTGGGGTTTGCACATTCTCCCCGTGTCTGCGTGGGTTTCCTCCAGGTGCTCTGGTTTCCTCCCACAGTCCAAAGATGTGCAGGTCAGGTGAATTGGCCATGCTTAATTGCCCGTAGTGTTAGGTGCATTAGTCAGGGGTAAATGTAGGGGAATGAGTCTGGGTGGGTAACTCTTCGGAGGGTCAGTGTGGACTTGTTGGTCGAAGGGCCTGTTTCCACACTGTAGGGAATCTAATCTAATCTAATATTAATTGGATAGATAATCTTACACAATTAGGTTTAAATTAGGCAAAATGTCAATGGAAGTTTGTAGTGCAGATTGCTGACCTATAGCTGATTGAGGTCATAAAAGATCACATTGACAAAGCTGTCAAAAAACAATATGCAACCCCTGTGTGTTATAAATGAAGGTAAAAAGTGCAAAAGCAAATAAGATTTTAAATCTTTCTAAATTACTCGTTAGACTTCAGGAAGGATGTCAAGGCCTTGGCAGAATTGATAGTTTGGTAGCAATTATTTAGGGAGACCTGATAAGTAAGACATAAGGAAACAATTGACGGTTGGAAAGAGGTCAGATTAAGTACATAAACAACAGAGGAGTGCACATTAAGATTGAAAATAAAGTGATTAGGGAAAGAAAAAAATAGGAAGGCAACAAGGAAATTAACTTGCCATAAAATGTAAGACCAAATAGTAATATATTTTATATGTATACAATTGTTTTTTAAAAATCAGTGCTTTGATAGGAATAGAACCCTTAATGTACAGACAGGATAATATCACATAAAGAGCTGGCAGAAGAATGGAATAATAATTTTGCTTTGATATTTATCAGTGAGAAAACACATTGAATGGTGAGATGAGCAATGAAATAAATGCATTTAAAAAAAAAATGAATGTAATGATTAAAACTAAACAAAGAGGATAAAAGTCCTGGTCCAGATGAATTGCATCTCTGCATTTTAAAACAGGGAAGAAATAGCAGAGACATTACCACATTTTTTTTTTGAAATTGCTAGAAAAACGGGTAATGCCAGAAAATGTTAAAATTCTTATCATTAAAAAAATGATACGAAACAATTCCTGGAAAATTATAAACCAGTCAGTGTTACATCAATAGTGGGAAAAGTAATACAATCTCTACTGAAGGATAGAATGGAAGAACATTAGAAATGAGAAATAAAATAATGAATAGTCATTTTTTAAGCCCAGCACTAATACTAGGCATTATGCCAAAGACTACTTGTTACAATTTTGCCAGAATATCCAGTTGTCCTTTGATACAGGGACTGCTAGGGGAATGTATGAAAGGATCAAAGAGGCAGCACTCAGCAAAGAAATTCGGTAAATTCAAGAAATGGGAAGGTCATCACTGACTGCAATAAAAACCGAGTGATGGGTGGAACACAACCTGAGTTATACTCTCGGAGAAAGGGTCACCAAAGAAGTTGCAAAGACCAGAGAAGATTTACCTGTCATAACAGGGATGAATATGAAATCCACAATGGGGACAGGGAATCAAAGCTACTGACCTGCATGCCATAGGTGAAGCTCCAACTCCTGATGCTCCGCCACTTGAACTCATCCGCCATGTGAAATTGGCCCTCCTGCAGCATCTGCATGACCCTCTCTGTTTCTGCCGGGGCAGTGCCCAAAATATACTGAGTGCAAAGACTGTGACCCTGTACAAGACCTTAGAAATTGCAACAAACTATCGAGGCATATCCCTGCTGACCACTGTGTGAAAGGTATTAGCTCATGTGCCCTTGTGAGACTGCAGATCCTGGTTGAATGTAACCACCCCAAATCCCAGTATAGTTCAGTTGACCATCAACATCGGAAAGACAAACAAATAAACGCTTAGCAGTACAAAACTCTAAACAATGCTAAGAGACAAGGAGAAGTTGAAGCTTTTTGTCTTGCACACGTTAGAATTAGGATGGAAGACACTGCTATGAGAAAGAAGAGACATCATGTTTTACAGTATGAGAAGAGGGTATTGACTGTTTGGACCACCGCTGGCATGACGATGCAACAAACATTTCAATGAGAATTTACTGAAGTTCTAACAGGGAAACAATGGCAATGGTGATTTATTTAGATTTTCAAAAGGCCTTTGATAAGGTGCCCAGAGTAGAAAACGTAAATAAAGTTAGAGAGTGTCGACAAGTCAAGGGACAGGTAGCAGGGTGGATTACTTGTTGGCTGTAAGACCACAAGCAGAGTAATAGCAACTGGCAATTACTCAGAGTAGCATACAGTGAGGAGTGGTTTCCAGTGCTGGAGTCATTACAGTTCACAATTTACATTAAGGATGTGGACTTTGGAATCAAAAACAGAATTTGTAAATTTGTGGATGACACCAATTGTTTTGCGGGAAAAGGAGGTAGGGAGTTAGGAGAATGACAAAATATTATATCAATTTAAAAACTTACAGAACTGTCAAATAATGGGAACATTAATGTCAATTCAGATTAAAGTGAGGTAGTACCTTTTGTGGAAGATTGTAATGCACAAATTGGCTATTACTTTGCTACATGAAAACAATGTCAAACCTCAATAGTGTAAAGTGTATTGGGATAGTCCTGAAATCATAAAAGCTGCTAAATACGTTGATTATTAACCTAGATTCTACCATACCTAGAGTTGCTTTAGAAAATAAATATAATAATGACAAATTACTAGTAATGTATTCGCTAAACAAGAATATTCTCAAATAGAGTGACTTGCATAAGGAAGTGATATTGATGACATATCTAACCCTGCAGAATTTGAGACACTATGAGCCGGTTACTAACAGTTATTCAAAACAAACCAATCAGACAAATCTGTTGAATTATTCCTACAGAACCTGAAATGAAATGGTCCAGCAAAAGCAGCATGTAATCCTTGTTAGAATTACATGAAGTGCAAGCTTACGTAGATTAATTCTTCCCTGTGTTCCTTGGCCAGATACAGCTATAATACTTAAAACCAAACTTTGTTTGCCTGCTTTTTCTTGCAGATCCAGCAGAGCCCCCTACTCCAGATAGGATACAGATTGAAGCCCTAGGGTCAGTTTCTTATATCATCCCAGCATTTCAACAGCCAACAGACAAACAAAAGAGAGATAAAGCAGAAGGCTGGGAATTCCCCAGGCACACAATTAACATTATTAAATTTAAGCTATCACCAATTCCAGCTGTTGTATTCAGCTGGAAAAGCTCAGGTGATCCTGTAACTGGACTATCTTACATATGCTCCAAACAGACCTGAAGTTCACGAGGTGGCTACGCCAACTGTTGGAAACCACTGTCATGACCTTTTTCAGGTATGGACTTTATCTGAATATAAATGCCCAGCTCTGGGCACTGATACTTTCTAAAATCCAATGAAACATAAGAAAGCCATTTGGTACCCTGACGAGCTATCCATTTAGTACCATTCACCACCTCTTTCCTTATAAACCAGCAATTTTTCCTTTTCAAATACATATCCAATATCATTTGAAAGCTATTGCTGAAACTGTAGGTCAGAGTCTTGCATAATCATTTTAGCCATTTCTAATTGAGGAATAAATGTTTCCTGAAGCACACAAAGAATACCTGACCTCTTCTTCAAATAGTACAATGGTTAATCACATGTTCACCTAAAGGCTTCAGTTTAACATTATATCTGAAAAACTGATTTCTCACACAACAAAGCACTGCCTCAGTTATTCTCTGGAATGTCAGCCTCAAGTGAGTTGAACCCACAATTTCTGAATCATACATAAAAGTAGTACCGACTAAGTTAGTGCTGAGCCTTTTGTTTTTCATTTTACAGCTCAAAAATATCATTACAGCCTCTAGTAACAATATGTTTAAATACTTACTTAAAACTGAATGAAGTAAAGAGAAAATATAGAGGGAGAAAATCCTTTTTTGCTACAGTTATTTTTTCGGCTCTATCTGTGGTCAGTGGCAAAAAATTATCCTGCCCACAAATTAAGGTCCTTGAAAATATTGTGAAAATAATAACTGATCCAAGAACAAACTTACATTTGTCAAACTTGGTATAAATGTACATTTCAAATAATTTCTTCTTTGACAGCATGTCCTCTGGGGATAATTAATACATGTTAAAACAACATAACGCTCATAATGGATTTCTTTAAGGGTTATATTTAAACTCTCCTCCAGTGATTAATAATCCAGTTACCCCCAGTAACCTAATAACTGGATTCAGGTTACACAATAAAGTGCAATCATATTCACTTTTATCCAGTCCCATACTTTGGGCTATCTGTAACACTGCTGTGTAAGAAAGAATACATAAATAGTGTACATCCATTCTTTTACATGATACTTATTTTGAAGATCAGTTTTAAATGCTTTCTTAAATAACATATTTAGTTTGAGTTAGTGATCAGGGATTCTAATTTCTTTTATCTTTCCAATTACTTTTCACCCAGAAATCACTATGGATACATCAAAAAGGAATGCCCCCAAACATGCTACAAACTGGTAGTTCCTTACAACGCTTTGCTGAAGATTTCATCATTATCTTAAAAAAAAGCAAAAACTTGGCAGTTCCGGGTTTTGGCCAAAATTTCTTGCACTGAGTCCTTTCTGCACCAGCTTTGTCAAAATGCCTTTGTGGATGCTGCCTCCATTGCTCTTTCTTTGACTTGGTCTCTGGTTTACAGTAGTAGAGGAACAACCACTAGTGAGTATTAATCAGAAGAGGCTCAAGTTGTCATTAGTTGCATGACAGCAATTAGGATGGATAAACAGTGGAGCTGGAAAAAGCACAGCAGGTCAAGCAGTATCAGAGGAGAGGGGCAGTTGATGTTTCAGATTGGAACCTTTTATCAGTTACAAGTTAGACTATAAGCTAGTTAGACATAGACATAGTCATCATAGAATCCCTACAGTGTGGAATCTGGCCTCCTGAGTCCACAGACCCTCTGAAAAGCATAAATAGCCAGATGGATAATAGTCAAGATACCAGGAAACACTAGTTAAAAGTGTTAATGAGACCTAGAAATTTTAAGTAAAAATAATTTTCAGTCAGGCACAGCAGATTATTGGCTGATAATATCCAATGCTGAATTAATTTGGTTTTCATGTCACTAGAATTATAGAGGTAACAACATAAACCAAAAAATACTAGCACTCTCAGCCAAACTGTTGATTCAACTTTTCTTCTGTGAATGACTTGCATTTAACTGTCTTTATACCAAAGTACATTTAGTTTGCAAATGATTTTATTCTCTTCAAACCTGAAATTAAAAGCATAATCTGGATAATTATTCTATGGTGGTGCCAACTGCAAGTCTCAGTAAGTATTTGAAAAGTTAAATCAGGGTCAACAATTTCTGGATACAACTGATAACACTGCACTGGGAACAACACTTCAATTAAAATATGGAGGAGAACATAAGTTTTGGGGAAAAAAAATTAAATCAGAAATATACATTTTTAAAATGTTAAAAATTAATTTACCAAAATTATTAGAGCAGAGGTTTTAAAATTGATCTCAAATCTTTGGCTGAGGAGAGAAATTCCATCAAGTTATTCACTCTTGTTTACTCATTATAATGAGTAACCAAGATGGTGCTGGTTACATCGGTGAAGTTGAGATGGTGCCAAACAGTGGTGACTTTATTTCCAGCGGCGGCAGCGTGGTGAAGGGGACATATGCCTGGCCACCAGGCCCGTGATGGAGCACTTAATAAGGAGGACAGTAAAGTTGGACACTTTCTTTGTTTCTTCATTTTTCTACCTTTGTACTCAATGTTTTGGTTTATTTTTCTATTTTAAGATGGTATTGGAGAGTGGTGACACTATACAACATTTTTCACTGTATTTTGTAACAAGATACACTTGACAATAAATACATCGAATCAATAAATCAAATCAAATCATTGCCTAGCAATTATTGTTGGGCGTGTAGATGTGTGAACATCATATGACGATACTCTCAACAACTGCCACAAAGAGCAAGAGGAGCTTTAATGTAATGAAGTGTTCTCAGCTACAGTTCAGAAGCAGTGGTAGCACAAGAAGATAGACAAAATGCCTGAAATAAAATTAAAAATACAGATTGTGAAAGTATGTTTGTGGGAACACAGTGAAATATGAAGCTTTAGGAAAGATGATCCAGAGTGCATAGTCTTAGCTGAAACACTTGCATCCAATAGTCAGCTTTGAGGAAGACTTTGAGCCCCAAGCAGACTGGAGTTAGAGAGAACATATCATTTGCAACACTGTAGGACTAAAGGACATGTTCAAGCAGGCGTGCAGTGAAGGCACATAAAGATTGAAGGTAAAACAAGGATTCTGAAGTTGGATCATTAGAATAAAGCAAAACTAGTGGGTCAGGTAATGGCTGGGGTAATGTATGTGTCATGGAATTCTAGAATAGTTGGCGTTTGTGTGGGTTGGTGTGGTGAAACCAGGGCGTAGACCATTGGGAATAAACAAGCTTCTAAGTGACAAATATATGGCCAAGGACTTCAGGTGTCATGGGACAAGGGAAGTACAATAGATGGTAAATGGCAGTAAATCTGAAAGATTAATTAAAATTAAATTCAAACAGGACGACTTGGAACACAGGTTAAAACTAAGTATAGTACACTGATAGCATCCCCACAAACAGACCAGAAAAGCCTGGGTTCAAGTCCCACCTCCCTGAAGGTTTGTCATAACATACCCTACATTAATGATTGACTAAATATTTGAACAGGTTGATTAAAAATCTCAAACTGGCAAAATATAAAAGTTTAAAGGGTGATCAGCATATGGAACACACTTCAAAAAAGGCAGCAAAAGCATACCAAGAGTCTGGAATAATGTGTGGAATAGTTGAGTGCTATTGTTTCTTTTACAAAATATTAGCTAAAATGATTAAATTGCTTTCCTGAAGCAAATCCCTCTTGTGATCTCTTTCCAAGAAGAACAAATAATATACACCGTATTCAGTCGAACCAATATCCATCCAAATTGCTCCTGGGATCAGAGCTTTAATGATTTCGGTCAGAAACAATGCATGAGTGTCTTTGGCCTTCTTTTAATTATATTTGTTCTCTCCTGCTAATTAGAATTTGAGAAATGACAAATTACCTTCCAGCACCTTTCCTGAATTTTCAGTTTTCATTTGTCAGTTTGAGTACATCTGTAGTCTTTGGACAGGACAGCCGAATCCAGGCTTCTGTGTATCTGCGTGCCCCTGCAGTTGTCACTGGATGGCAATTAGTGGAGGGCATCTGTTACCTTCCCCCAACTGAAAGTGCTAAGGCTCACTAACTACTAACCCATTCAGATCAGCTAACAACACAGATCAGACACAGAATATAGGCTGCTGTAGTCTGGGAGATCTGTCTTTTCATCATAAAACATGACAGAAAATCCTGTTGCCCTTCATCACTCCTCTTTGCTTCTGCATTTGCTAATCAGTGGTGGTGTTTGATTGAGTCAAAACACAATGAAAGGAAAGAATCTCTCTGGTGAACATACTGTTAATACAAGATTGTTTGAAGTTCTGAGCTTCCTAAGAATGGTCTGAGTAACTGACCTCCAAGATCTCTGGGTATGTTTCACATTATTTTGTAAAAAAGAATATCCTGCATTTTGTTGCCACAAATTTCCGAAGTATGTCATTTATATATTTTGGGTCACAGTTCAGTAATTGTTGGTTTTATCTCAGTAACCTTTCTTCGTTCCAAATCCATTTGCAATCACCATAAATTAGAAACATAAAGCAAACTTAAAGAGACTGGCTGAACTTATTTGTATGGTAATTAAATCAAATCTTCATACAGCACTATAATAAATTGGCTGTGTCTTGAGCCAAAACATAGAGAACTGTCATAAATTCCAGGACTTACACCACAAACCACACATTTATATTTCCAAGAAGTTGCCTCATATGCATCACGCAGGGGGTCAAATGTGATAAGATTACCTCATTCCAAGAATCCATCATAAACAAGCTTTGAGGTTAAATGGAATATCTTGTGTTCCATTTGTAAATAAAAGGAGCACCGGCAAAATAAATGATAGAGATAAGATGAGGAATGGGCAAGAATTAAGTCTTGTGAACCTTTTAAAAATATTTGTGCTTGGCTGTTGAGTGTCCAATCAGGAGATCTGACTAGGGGCAGTAAATGAGCCCAGAAGGGTTCCAAACAAAATCAGTGACTAAGTCACATTTCTCTACAATAATAGACACTGCATTTCAAAAGTAATTTGGTATGTGTGAAGCAATTTTAAACATTTCCTAAGAGATATCATTCGAGTATGGTAATCACTTGTATTAAACTATGTCACTCAAAGATTTCTCATGGTATGGTGAATGGGTCCAGAATGAGGGAGCCTTAAGTGTCAAGCATGTGCATATAAAAGAATCATCCTGTTTTACAAATCTCCCAGTTCTTTGCCCTCTGGGAATAGTAAGACCACATTTCAAAGCTTAGCAGGCTGATTATCAACCTGTTGAACCACGTCATGAATACTGTTTTTGCGGCCAACTATCTAGGAGCATATCTCCAACCAAAAGCTTCAAGCTTAGAGGCAAAAAAAGCTGCAACATCCCCTACTCTGGATTTCAGCTGACGGGGAATTAGTGTGCAGGACATTGACCTAGAATACAGAGAATGTAATTCAGACAAAATGTTAAAATTCACATTCTGGTCTCCTTCCTATTGGAAAGATGTTGAAAGGGTTCAGAAAAGATTTACAAGGATGTTGCCAGGGTTGGAGGATTTGAGCTATATGGAGAGGCTGAACAGGCTGGCGCTGTTTTCCCTGGAGCGTCAGAGGCTGAGGGGTGACCTTATAGAGGTTTACAAAATTATGAGGGGCATGGATAGGGTAAATAGGCAAAGTCTTTTCCCTGGCGTTGGGGAGTCCAGAACTAAAGGGCATAGGTTTAAGGTGAAAGGGGAAAGTTATAAAAGAGACCTAAGGGCAACTTTTTCACGCAGAGGGTGGTATGTGTATGGAATGAGCTACCGGAGGAAGTGGTGGAGGCTGGTACAATTGCAACATTTAAGAGGCATTTGGATGGGTATATGAACAGGAAGGGTTTGGAAAGACATGGGCTGGGTGCTGGCAGGTGGGACTAGATTGGGTTGGGATATCTGGTCGGCATTGATGGGTTGGACTGAAGAGTCTGTTTCCATGCTGTACATCTCTATGACTCTATCCTGACATAATGCTAGCAAAATTCGTCTTAGGTGGTAACTTGAAATGGACAAGAACTAATCATTGGTAAGTTTTACACACTGCCCAATCATCTTTTCCAGTTCTGAAGAGGGTTAACTGGACCAGAAACATTGACTCTGCTTTCTCTCCACAGATGCTGCAAGACCTGTTGAGTTTTTCCAGCAATTTCTATTCTTGTTTTGATTTCCAGAATCCACAGTTCTTTAGTTCATTTTTTTGTTGTGCATCACATTTTAACCTGGAGGAGGTCATTTAATTCAGCACATTTCAAACTTAACCTGTGCATTGCTGCTTTGTTTGATTTCAATGGTTCACTTTTTATAAGTATACATTCAATGGATTTGTGAAGAGATGCCAGGCTTTGTAAATGTGACAAAGAATCAATATAAAAGCTTCATTTGCACTCCCACTCATTTTATAGTTGAAATGATGCCCCTTGTTTCATAATCATCAAGCTATAGACCCTTTGGTCCAACTTGTCCATGCCCAACTAGATATCCTAAATTAATCTAGTTCCATTTGTAAGCATTTGGCCCATATTTCTCTATACCCTTCCTATTCATATATCCATCCAGAAGCCTTTCAAATATTGTAATTGTACTAGCCTCCACTACTTCCGCAGGCAGCTCATTCCATAAAAGCATCACTCTCTGCATGACCAGATTCCTGATGAGGGGCTTATGCCTGACACGTCGACTCTCCTCCTCGTCCTCGGATGCTGCCTGACCTGCTGTGCTTTTCCAGCACCACACTCTCGACTCTAATCTCCAGCAAGTGCAGTCCTCACTTTCGCCTAAACCTTTCCCTTTGGTCTCTTTTAAATCTTTCTCCTCTCATCTTAAACCCATACCCTCAAGTTTTGGATTCCACTACTCTGGGGAAAACCTATCCAAGTCCCCCCCATGATTTTATAAACTTCTGAAAGGTCACCCTCAGCCTCTGAATTTCCCAGGGAAAACAGCCCCAGCCTACTCAGCCTCTCCTTATAGCTCAAACCCTCCAACCCCAGCAACATCCTTGTAAATCTTTTCTGAACCCTTTCAAATTTCACAACACTCTTCCTATAGCAGAAAGACCAGAATTGAACACAGTATTCCAAAAGTGGCCTATCTGCTACTAAATTTTTAAAAATCATGATTGTAGTATATATCTGTCTAGCGTCAAGTAGCCACAGCAGCTCTGTACCAACATCGCTGTTTGAATTCACAAATAGGATCTTCAAAGCATTATAAAATAGACAAAACTCCTTAATCAGTATAACCATTCATTAGATATTTAGTCCATTCCTTCTATAAACAAATCTGTTATTTTGAAGCGATCAAGAATCAGATTTACTACTTTCAAAGGGTATTTAAGTTTGCTTAACTGCTTTTAATCAGAATGTGCATGTAGGAAACACAGGAAAAAAAGTACATTCCTGCAGTTGCAAACGTTCTTTCGCAACAATGGTTTTCATTACAATTATCTTTAAATTTACTTCACAACAACCTCCAAATAAGGTTTCTTTCCTAGTACCATCAAAAATATTGTCAAATTAATTCATGAAAAACTAATTTTCTTTTTTTTCTGGAGCATATTTCCGAGTCAAAGCTGTGTAATGTTAAAAAAAAGGCTTGTTTTCTGTATAAGTTAATCTGACAAGTGATGTTGTAATAAAAAAATTTTACTTCCAAAAATGGCATTCAATGCACTAGTTCAGATTTGCAGTTCACAGTGTGTGTCAATTAGTTCAGCATGCAATCAGCTCTTTTGGAGACATGCTGACATTATATGTTTAGAAGTGAAAACAAGTATTTCGCACACTTAACAGAATGGTGAAATAGTCAAATGGGCTGATTTTTAAAATGCATTACTCAATTACTGTGTGCCAGTTTGGCTTTTTGATGCACCAACATCTAATGTTCCAGGGGCTTTTGTTGAAAATAGAAATAAATTAGTGAATATGTGATCGAAAGGAGCGATTATGTGACTAAAATAGAAAATACTGTCAGTTTCACAGAATAGTAATTGAAATATTCATTGGCAGGTGGGACTAGATTGGGTTGGGATATCTGGTCGGCATGGACGGGTTGGACTGAAGGGTCTGTTTCCATGCTGTACATCTCTATGACTCTATCCTGACCTAATGCTAGCAAAATTCGTCTTAGGTGGTAACTTGAAATGGACAAGAACTAATCATTGGTAAGTTTTACACACTGCCCAATCATCTTTTCCAGTTCTGAAGAGGGTTAACTGGACCAGAAACATTGACTCTGCTTTCTCTCCACAGATGCTGCAAGACCTGTTGAGTTTTTCCAGCAATTTCTATTCTTGTTTTGCTCCTGGATAATTGGCTGCAAAAACAGTATTCATGATGTGGTTCAACAGGTTGATAATCAGCCTGCTAAGCTTTGAAATGTGGTCTTACTATTCCCAGAGGGCAAAGAACTGGGAGATTTGTAAAACAGGATGATTCTTTTATATGCACATGCTTGACACTTAAGGCTCCCTCACTCTGGACCCATTCACCATACCATGAGAAATCTTTGAGTGACATAGTTTAATACAAGTGATAACCATACTCGAATGATATCTCTTGGGAAATGTTTAAAACTGCTTCACACATACCAAATTACTTTTGAAATGCAGTGTCTATTATTGTAGAGAAATGTGACTTAGTCACTGATTTTGTTTGGAACCCTTCTGGGCTCATTTACTGCCCCACAGATGCTACCTGACCTATTGAGTATTTCCAGAACTTTTCTCAATGTCAAATGTTAGTTTCACTGACTGATAGTTTCCTGCTTTCCATTCCCCTGTTTTGATTAAGAGTGTCATATATATGTAATTTTCCAATATGCCAAAATCTTTGCAGAATCTAAAAAAAATGTTTGAAATTTCCAACCAGTGCATCCATTATCACTGCAAGCATTTATTTTAAGATACTGGCATACAAGCCATCAGGTCAAGGGCAATGCTCAACCTTTAGTTTCATTAGTTTTCAAGTTTTTTTCAGTTACAATGTCTGTTCCAAGTTCCTCCCTCCCTCTTCTACCTTGATGTTACACTAATTGAAGTTTACACTATAAGGACTTCAGTAAGGCATTCGACAAGATTCCCCATGGGAGACTGGTTAGCAAGGTTAGATCTCACAGAATACAGGGAGAACTAGCCACCTGGATACAGAACTGGCTCAAAGGTAGAAGGCAGAAGGTGGTGGTGGAGGATTGTTTTTCAGACTGGAGGCCTATGACCACTGGAGTGCCACAAGGATCAGTGCTGGGTCCACTACTTTTCATCATTTATATGAATGATTTAGATGTGAGCATAAGAGGTACAGTTAGTAAGGTTGCAGGCGACCAAAATTGGAGGTGTAGTGGACAGCAAAGAAGGTTACCTCAGATTACAAAGGGATCTTGATCAAATGGGCCAATGGGCTGAGAAGTGTCAGATGGAGTTTAATTTAGAGAAATGCGAGGGGCTGCATTTTGGGAAAGCAAATCTTAGCAGGACTTATACACTTAATGGTAAGGTCCTATGGAGTGTTGCTGAACAAAGAGACCTTGGAGTGCAGATTCATAGCTCCTTGAAAGTGGAGTCGCAGG
>NC_057720.1:46137452-46152957 GCF_004010195.1 Chiloscyllium plagiosum | reverse complement strand
TCCTTGAAAGTGGAGTCGCAGGCAGATAGGATAATGAAGAAGGCGTTTAGTATGCTTTCCTTTATTGGTCAGAGTATTGAGTACAGGAGTTGGGTGATCATGTTGCGGTTGTACAGGACATTGGTTAGGCCACTGTTGGAATATTGTGTGCAGTTCTGGTCTCCTTCCTATCGGAAAGATGTTGTGAAACTTGAAAGGGTACAGAAAAGATTTACAAGGATGTTGCCAGGGATGGAGAATTTGAGCTATATGCAGAGGTTGAATAGGCTAGGACTGTTTTCCCTGGAGTGTCGGAGGGTGAGGGGTGATCTTATCTAGGTTTATGAAGTCATGAGGGGCATGGATAGGATTAAATAGACAAAGTCTTTTCCCTAGGGTGGGGGAGTCCAGAACTAGAGGGCATAGGTTTAGGGTGTGATAGGAAAAATATAAAAGAGACCTCAGTGTCAACCTTTTCATGCAGAGGGTAATACATGTATGGAATGAGCTGCCAGAGGAAGTGGTGGAGGCTAGTACAATTGCAACATTTAAAAGGCATCTGAATGGGTATATGAATAGGGAGGGTTTGGAGGGACATGGGCCAGGTGCTGACAGGTGGGACTAGATTGGGTTTGGATATCTGGTTGGCATGGACAAGTTAGACTGAAAGGCCTGCTTCTGTGCTGTACATCTCTATGACTCTATGACTCTGACCTTCACATGTTTTTTGTGTCTTGTACTATGAAGATATAAAATGTTTGCTCAATGTCTCAGTTCCCATTTTTAATTCAGAAGTTTCTGAGAAATCAATAATTACTTTGTCTACTCCCTCATTTTATATGTAGAAGTTTTTATTATCTGATTTTACATTTCTTGCTGGGTTTACTCCTATATCCTAATTTTTCCCATTTGTCCCCTCCTTTATTGTGTCACTCTTTGCTAATTTTTAAAATGTTCCCAATCTTCTGGCCTACCAGTAATCCTTGCAGTATTGTTTGTCTTTCTAGCAAACTTGATGCCCTTCTGAACTTCATTAGTTATCTATTCATGTCACATCCTTCTCAATCTTTGTTCAGAATCATGAAACATCTTCTGAAATTCCTGTGGCTACCTATCTACAACTTAGTTTTTAAATCAATTTTCCCCATCTACTTTCGCCAACCTTTTTTCCATACTACTGAACAGCCTTTCATTAATTGTAAAGTAGTAATTTCAGCTAAATGTTCTTTATCACCCTCAAACTAAATTTACAAAAAACCTTCATGTTATGCTCACTCTTCCCTGGAGGGTCCTTTGAGATCACTCATTAATCCTTTCACATATTACTAAAAACCTGTCCTGAAGTCACAATGAATGAGTCCTCATTGCTGCCTTCACCTAGTCCTATTTTAAATACTGCTGAAGTTTAGAGAAAGTAAAAGTGAAACTCATTAATCACCTACCTGCTCTTCCAATTTATATCTTGAGAACTCACCTCACAGATCTCCCAGCCTCTTACTCCTTCTCTCAAACTTTTATATGTCTTAGAAAAGGCAGTGCTGTGATTTTTTTTACCCCAGTGCAGTCAATTCCCTTGTTCAGCAGTTCATCACCAAATTTCTCAATGAAGTATGCTGTACAAGCAATACTTCACTCAACTGGCCCCTGGGCCTCATATAAGTTGGGTTGGTGGGAAAAGTTCTGAATTGGAAATGCTTAAATAAGAAAGAAACAATTTCCTCCCGGCCCACAGAAAAACTTTTAAAACAAGGAGAATAATGCCTCCTACACCAACATGGAAGCTATCATTGTTCCCCAGCTCAGGCCTCATGAGAAAGTGATCAGGCCCTAATGATGTCATTGGACCTCAACCTGCATATTTAAAAAGGGCCGCATCAGCTTTGAACAGCTGTCCATGAACCTTTTTAAAATTGCTGTTAAATTAGAACAGGAAGAAAGCAGTTAAGCCTTTACCCACACGTTCACAAACCCAACCCCCACCTCGACTGCTTTTTAAAAAGATCCTCCACTGTTTCCATCAGATTTGAGCAGTTTAAGTTGAGATCCTTAGTTTCAATTATGTCAAAAGTTATTCCATTTTGTTGTGCCAACCTTGCTCTCAGGAACTCATGGCAGAATTTCCTGTGGAGTTTGTTTTCCCATGGCAGAACATAAACACAGTGCAATTCAAGTGGAAATGCAATATCACCGATAGGATAAATGCAAAGGAGGCTCCTGCCTTCTGTCACAACTCTTCTGAGCTGGAACTGTTCTTCCTCCACCATTAAGGTGCAGCAGGACAGCTTACACATTGGCAAAGTTCTTTCAATCGATCCTGAGCAAATGGTGGGTGGAAGATGGGAAGTGATTCTCCAAATAATTTTGGGTGCAGAAACTGAAAGCGCTTTGTTTAAGTATGCAACTAATCTCAATAAGAAATATTTACAAAATGAACCCTGAAGCGAATCATCACCAACTTTCAGAATACTCAGTTATACTGAAATCAAGAGACATCAGACTCTACAGTGCCCACATTTGTGGGTCTAATCCAATTTGGTATATTACCAATATAAACATGGGTAAACTTGGCCTTTTATATGTGGGGTGGGAGACAATACCATGTAGGTGAACAATGAAGAATTTTGGTGGATATATCCTGAATATAGTGCAAAATATTTAGGGAACTTGGGGGGTAACAAAACTTCAGACAAAAAGCCCATGAACTTCCTCCCAAAAAGAAAATAGCTTTCTGTAGTAGTTACACCAAAAAGTTTCAGAATCATCTCTGCCATTGTCTGAAAGCCATCAAACAGCAGGGATGTAATTATAAATCATTTATATTACTAAAGAAAGAAAATTGGTCTTAATGTTTCGAAAAGATTAAGTCAATTATTCCAGGCAGGTTATTAAAAAATAATTGTCAGAAGCTGGTTTAATCCTCCACACAGACTTCATTTGTGAGCAGTGATAAGGAGGGGGAGGGGATTGTAGAGAACTAAAATCTATTTTGTCTATTGGCCTTCGTTTTAGATTGTTTTTAAGGAAAGCATTAACAATTGATAGTACATCTAGTAACTGCGAAAAATTATGCTGTTGAAAAGACCTTAATATATGCTGTAAGATGAACAGCATACATTTATTTTTGGAGTCAACAATTTCAAACAGGCATTATGTAATTGCAACGCATGAAAGCCCTTTTGTGCTCTAGTCACAGTGGTATCAGATGGGAAATGTACATGGAGAAAGGCCCTTGTCTACTCTATAAAGATATTTCAGCTTCTCACACTGTGACCGGTGGTTAAAGCAACAAACCCAGGTCATAGGTACAAAGCTTGGACTGATCGTTTTGTTAAATTACTAATACTGGAAAGTTACTGTTTACGTACTGAGGCCAAACTAACAAATGTACCCTCTCCCTTATGGAAAAAAAAGCAGAAGCTAGGAGTGGTGAGAGCATGGCCAATAAGTATGCCTCCCAACTGGAGCTTATTTTTTCATTCCTTGACCCTGAATCTCAACTCGCCATGCATCACCATGCAGAAGTTGGGCAGACTGAATTGAAACGTATGTGTTGATATTAAAAAAAATTAATAATACACTGGAAATCTTAAGGGAAAATATGGAAAGCAAGCGAGAATAATCACTTACAAACTCCGCCTAATAACATTGCTGATAGTATAAACTTGCAGTGAGCAAGCCTATCTTACCGGCTCTTGTATACAGTTAAGTTCAATTAAAAGCCTGTTAAGTGTGAACTCATCTAAGTAGATCTGTTTTTACTGCAGGGTGGCAATAGTGTCTATACTCATGGAGAAACAGGCAAGTGGCAGATAGTGCCTGAATTGAAATGGGGGTGACAGTGTAGTGCAAGAGGAGGACAAGGCCTGCGCAGCCATCTGACTATGGCAGTGTGAAAATCTCCTGAAGCACAACCCAGTGGCGGTATTATGCTGCCGGGTAAGGAATTCAAGCCTCACCTTCAGTACCGGCCCACAGAGAGGGAAAACCCACGCAACGCTGTCAAAGTGCAGGAGACGTCTGTAGCGAGGAATATGGCGAGCTTCAATAGACAACCAACCACAGGAAGGGACAGGTGTTTTTAAGATCATGGGTGTCATAGAGATGAGAAAGAAAAGCGCACTCAAAATCCGCCTGCGGTGAAGATCCAATGAAACAGATCATGGTTGATGCCACTAAAGCATCGTCCAGCAGCAGCTCTTCCAAGCTGGTATTACAGAGGGTCATTAGTGCCAAGACCAATTCAAAGCTGGATCAGAACTGAAATTCAAACACGTACCACTAAAGCCTGTACGTGGATGCCAAGAAGCAGGATGAATTTTGGTTGGGGTGGCAGGGAAAGGGAGGGTGAGTGTATTTAACTTCAGGATTTCAAGTTCCCCTGATTTTGCAGAATCACATGATGAATACTTTATGCAGAGATCAATGTTAGTTGCAATGAAACAAATTTTAAGTTGAATACAGGAGGTGATGTTTTTCTTCTTTTAGATACATAACCATAATTGAGTCCTCTGACCATCTTCCATTCAACTTTGGAGTACAGAAGGTATTAAAATCAAGAGTGAGGGGGCAAATGTTACATTTTAGGGAAGAAAGATCACAGAAACCTTGTATGTCATCCGTAATCTTTACTCTTCTTTACTAAGTGAAAATATATCTGTCTGGCTTTGAATATTCTTCATCCAAGAATCATAGAAGACACTGAAGTTAACTCAGTGCACCAGAGATCACACTTCACTACAGAAGTTGCATCCCTAGAACTACACGAAAATAATGCAGATCCTTTCTTTCAAAAATAGGGCTGAAACCATGGGGGAAAAGGTGCCAGAGACAAAGGCACCATCCACAAGAGGGCATTCTAGACCTGAGTTTGTTCTTTGGGATGCAGATGGAGAATGAACCAATTACTCATCTATGGGAATTGGAAGGGGAATTGATTCCTGATGAAGGGCTCTGGCCTGAAACATCGATTTTCCTGCTCCTCAGATGCTGCCTGACATAGAACATAGAAAAATGCAGCGCAGTACAGGCCCTTTGGCCCTCGATGTTGCGCCGATCCAAGCCCACCTAACCTACACTAGCCCACTATCCTCCGTATGCCTATCCAATGCCCGTTTAAATGCCCATAAAGAGGGAGAGTCCACCACTGCGACTGGCAGGGCATTCCATGAACTCATGACCTGCTGTGCTTTTCCAGCAACACAATCTCAACCCTGTTCTCCAGCATTTGCAGATCTCACTGTCTCCTCGGGGAATTGGAAGCCATGGAACTTCCTATACTTTTAGGAGTCAGGCAGTATCTTTTATGCCTCTGATGTCTCTTCTGAAGAAAACCATCACTTTGTTCTTGAAGGCAAATGTGTCTTCTTATTCCACTGAAATGGTGAAGGACATGAAACAACAGCCACAACTGCAACCACAATGAGATGAATAAATTATTCTCTGCCATGAAGGTCAGAGCACTACAGGAAAACAGAAAGGGACCGACACTTCTTTAAAATAAAATAAAAAATCACTCATGGGATGTGGACATCATTGGCTGGGACAGCATTTATTGCCAGTCCCTACTTGCCCTTGAGAAGGTAGGGGGGAGCTGCAACATGAACTCAGCACTACCATATCCATTACAAGTGAATAGGACCTGGGTAGAGTCACAGACAATGTAGCTGAGATAACGTGTTGCAGGCTGAGTGCAATAAACAGGTATATTTGGTATTCAGTACAAGACATTGGTAAGGCCACATTTGGAGTCCTGCATAAAGTTCTCGTCTGCTTGCCAAAGGAAGGAGATTAGTAACCCGGAAAGGGTGAATAAAAAGATCTACAAAGAGGTTACCAGGACTGGAGGGTTTGAGTTACAAGGAGAGGCTGAATAGGCTGGGACCTTTTTCCCTGGAGGGTCAGAGGATGACCCTCTGACCTTAGAGAAGTTTATAGAATCATGAAGGGCACAGATAAGGTGAATGGCTAAGGTCTTTTCCCCAGGGTAAGTGAATCCAAAACTAGAGGGCATAAGTTTAAGGTGAGAGGGGTAAGATTTAAAAGGGACTTGAGGGGCAACTTTTCACACAGAGGGTATATGGAACAAACTACCAGAGTAAGTAATAGAACAATTACAAAATTTAAAAGACATTTGGACGATATGTGTATAGGAAAATTATAGTGGGATATGGGCCAAATGGGACTAGTTCAGTTTAGGAAATGATGTGAGCAAGTTGGACTGAAGGGTCTGCTTCTGTGCTGTATGTCTCTATGACACTGTGGTAGATATCCTAACAGCTCAACAACCAGAGAGATTACAGTAGTTCAATCACAAATGAACATGAGAGGAGTTCAAAAGCATTCTACAGCTAAATGACCACCACATAGAGTCATTGAGATGTAAAGCAAGAAAACAGACTCTTCAGTCCAACTTGTCCATACCAACCAGATATACTAACCTATACTAATCCAGTCCCATTTGTCAGCACTTGGCCCATATCCCTCTAAACTCCTACTATTCATATTCCCATCCAAATGCCTTTCAAATGCTGTAATAGTACCAGCCTCCACCACTTCCTCTGGCAGCTCATTCCATGCACAGGCCATCCTTTGCATGAAAAGATTGCCCCTTAGGTTTCTTTTAAATTTTCCCCCCTCACCCTAAACCTTTGCCCTCTAGTTCTGGACTCCCTCACTCCTGGGAAAACATCTTGATTATTCACACTATCCATGCCCCTCATGATTTTATAAACCTCTGTAAGGTCATCCCTCAGCCTCTGACACTCCAGGGAAAACAGCCCCAGCCTTTTCAGCCTCTCTCTATAGCTCAAATCCTCCAACGCTGGAATCATCATTGTAAATCTTTTCTTCTGATAAGTAAAGAGCAATAAAGAGATTTTAAATAATGCATACAGAAGTCTCAGGGCTCCAATATAGATTCAGGGACAAGAGAGCTTCAGGCCAGGGTAGAGAATGCCATACTCTTATTAACAGAATTCAACTGAATGTTGCACATCTCTACGCACTATCCATGCCCCTCATGATTTTATAAACCTCTGTAAGGTCATCCCTCAGCCTCTGACACTCCAGGGAAAACAGCCCCAGCCTATTCAGCCTCTCTCTATAGCTCAAATCCTCCAACGCTGGAATTATCATTGTAAATCTTTTCTTCTGATAATTAAAGAGCAATAAAGAGATTTTAAATAATGCATACAGAAGTCTCAGGGGTCCAATATAGATTCAGGGACACGAGAGCTTCAGGCGAGCTTCAGGCCAGGGTAGAGAATGCCATACTCTTATTAACAGAATTCAACTGAATAATTCACATCTCTACGGGCATATCCAAGGAACACTGGGATGAATTGGAACTTTCACAGAAAAGCTTTCATAATTGGGTGGCACAGTGGTTAGCACTGTTGCCTCATAGTGCCTGAGACCTGGGTTCGATTCCAGCCTCAGGTGACTGTTTGTACATTCTCCCTGTGTCTGTGTGGATTTGCTCTGGTTTCCTTTCACAATCCAAAGATGTGCAGGTCAGGTGAAATGGCCATGCTAAATTGCTTGTAATGTTAGTTGCATTAGTCAGGGGTAAAATCACAAAGGCCAACCTCCCATCTACCAGGCCTGCTGTCAAGGAAAGGCTGTCAGTGTTCTCAAAGATCCATTCCACCCTGGCAATGTTTTTCTACAACTGCTACCATCGGGGAGAAGGTACAGAAACCTGAACACATGCACCAGCCAGTTTTGTAACAGGTTCTACCCTACTGTTGTTAGAATACTGAATGGACTCACAAACTCTTAACATTCGCCTGCACCTGTGCTTTTGTTTTTGCCGCTGTTTACCTATTGCTTACTTATCTATGCTACTTAACTCTGTGATCTGCCTGTATGCTTGCAAGACAAAGCTTTTCACTGTGCCTCGGTATACGTGACAATAAATTCAATTCAATTCAATATAGTGTAGGGGAGCGGATCTGGATGGATTACACTTCAGAGGGTCAGTGTGGACTTTTTGGGCTGAAGGGTCTGTTTCCACACTGTAGGGAATTTAATCTAATCAGAAACAGCCCATCCAACGGTCGTTCCATAACTGCATGTGGCTGAGAACAGACTATCCAGGAGAAACCATAAGCTGAAGTTCAGGGTGGATTATACCAACATTCAACTTTCAGGAATTATTAGGCCACATTAGTGGCAGCTGGAGTCAGCAACTCAGGCTCATCAACAACCCATGGAAATAGTCCAGTGCTTTATTGGTAAATAATCTGCAGACCTTCTGGAGATGGAGAAGCTTAAGCTTAGTATCAACAAGAAGCTGAACAAGATTTGGAGTAGTCAAACTGGCTGAAAGAAACTGCTGTCTGAAAAACCCATATTATCGGCACTGAGAGAGGAAAGATTACTGAAGATTTCCATAAGGTCTGTCAGAGACAGCCAGTGATCATAAGCAATTCACACAAGAGAGAATGTGAATGGCGGGTAACAGTCTCTCCATTGATTAAATATTCACTGCTTGAAGATCATTGTTTTCCTCAGCTAAAAATGTACATTCTGCCTTAATCAATGTGTCTTGATTTTAGATATGAAAAAAAAGTCTTGAGAGAGAACACAAATATTTAATTAAGTTTGCAGAAAAATATCATGCACAAACAAGTCCTTGATAATGATAGGTATCACTTGCAGACTGATGGTGATCTTTGTTTTAAGGAAGAATTAAAATAGGAATGACAATATAGAACTTAAGCACACATCATCTTACTGGCTCAAACATTTGCTTGAAATTATGACAAGCAGGCAGGTGATTAACTCTGGACCATCTGCTTTCGCCCAATTTTCCATTCAGCCTGCAGAACACAGTGCTACACAGGACCTTCTTATGGATCTGGTCCAGAAGTTCATGTCCTTGTTGATGATGGTACGTTGCTGCTTTCCGATGGCATTTTGGAGACCTTCTTGCCGACTGAGAAATGGTGTCATGGTGAAACAGAATTGATACCATCCCCTACAGAAAGTGAAATTCCTCCCATTAGAAAAGTAATGAAGTCCTCATTTCCTCACCAGCAGAAATATCATTTGACTACTCTTCATTCTTCTTTTCACCGACTAGATATATTCTTGTCTCTAAATGTGCCAAAGATAGGAGTTATGATAGTTTGAGTATTAAAGGAATACTTCAGCAAACAGTTGTCCCTTGTTTGGCCTTTATAGTTGTAAGCCCAGGAACCAGCTATCATGAGAAGCTGCCATCCTTGCCACCAAAACGAATGTCTTCTAAGATTAGGGAGAATATATGTAATATATGTCTGCCAAGAGGGTTGAGAATATAGTTGGAGATTGGTTTCTCAAATGAAAGTGACTTGGTCAAGGGAGGCTGGGGAGGAAGTGGTACTAATAGGCTGAATCATATGCTTCTTTTGGTTAAGTCCAGTTGCATTGAGTTTTTCTGAAGGGATTTCTGCCACAAGGTGTAGAGCTTTACTTGCTGTACCTTACCAAGCCAGTCACATTAACTATCTATCCCATCCCTCAGGCACCCATCATGTCAAGACCTGGCCCCATCTTGCGCTATTTCCAGAACAGGAATTCATCAGCATCTGTTGAGTGCATGTCATTTTTAAAAGGCCTTTCTGCAGCTGTCAGTTTGCAACTGCTCTGCACAGGCCCTGACATTTGCTGTAGCCATGGCAAACAGGGCAATATTAGCATCATGCTATCCAGTCAAAGGGCCTGCACGTTCTGCTGGGTGGAATGGTGCAGAGATGGAACTTCGTCCTCTCCAGGACCAGTAGTGGAGACTATAACACCAGACCCCATCATCCTGGTCCAAAGATACCAGCCGGTTCAGTCAGTCTCAGCTTTCTTAAGGACTGTCCAGCACTGCAGGAAGAAGGTCAATGGCTTTCACCACTCTGCCAGTGTATGTTTTCCCTCTGCTATCTCACACTCTCTCTCTCTCTATTACTGCACCCAACTTCCACCAAAATCATGCTCTAACATTCTCATTAATGATAGCACCATCTCCCTCCACTCAACGTCACTCATCCTAACCCCCATATGTTCTCTGATCTGCCTACTCACTCATTTGGGACATCTACCCACCTGACCCAACAGTCACAGCTGCTCCAACCATTTTTACTGCCCTAAATACCTGGTTCTCTGATATAAAGAGTGGGGTGGCATGGGGGGTTGGGGTGTGTGCATCTGGGTGGGATGCTTTTCGGACAGTTGGTGTGAACTTGTTGGGTTGAGTGGCCTGTTCCACACTGTGGAGATTCTATTAAAAAAAAGACAAGAAGCAGCCACAAGTAAGGAAGAAAGACTCAAGATAAGTGATGAGCTGCTGACATTCAGTTCCTTTAAGGAAAGCATCTTGACTCTGATGCTTTGAGTGACCATTTCCAAGCTCCTGAACTGATATTGGAGGCTGCCCTTGACTTATTGTGACAGGACTCCTTATTGAAAACCAGGCCCCTTTACATGACTGAAGCCTGCTGTCAATTGTGATAAGTATCCTGGTTTTATATTTGTACTAAATTGTGGGGTTAAAGAGAACTAATATAAGACTTTTAACTCTGGCTAAGGAAACATAGCACAAGAAGGCAAGGCAAGGCAAGGATGTTGTAAGCCTCCAGTTGACTGGGTGATTGTACATTGTGACAGCAAGTGATGAACCCAGAGATACAGCCTGGTTCAGTCCATGAGCAGGTTTGAGTGCAAGTGGATAGTGTTCTGACTGCAGCTTTACAATTATAGGTACTGGTGCAGCATTGAGGTGCCAAAGTATCCTGTAAGTAAACTGGAGATGTACCATGACAATTCTTCAAGGCTAGCACATACCGGATGCTAATATTGGTGGGGTGCATGTTACCGATTCCAAAGAAACATGTTGAAGGCCGAACTTGCCTCATTGACATTCAGCATTCTAACTTACCAAAGTCACCAAACAAAGTAGATGATGAACATTTATGTGACTATGGTGCAGTATTGCTATCCTTACCTTTAGACTTCAAAGATCTGGGTTCAAGTTTCACCTGCCCCTTAAGTGCGCCTGAATATATCTGAACAAATCGACTAAAAGAGGAAATGAGATATCCTTGACATCAAGATTGGCATTGCCAGGCTTCTCATTCTGCCACTAATCTCTCAATAGCCACCTAGCTACTATAAGAATCCAGCCATGAAGTTAAATATTAATAAGTAAATAGGGTACCACAACAGTACTTGGGGGAGTTAAGGGTTAACAATAACTTTACTTTAGGAATAGCTACAGAGCATATGTGCAAGGCACTGTGTTACAGTCACATCAGATCCTATGTAACCAGAGCCATCTCTTGTATATTGTTATGTGCAACAAAGCTCATTAGTGTTCACTCATCTGAGTGTAAAACTGATCTTGCTACATTTCATGTGTTAAAATGTTTAACATGGATTAAAGAATGTTTACTTTTTGTGATAAACATTTTTAGCTACATTAGTCAAAGTTTACTAAGTTACCAGTCAAGCACAAGAGGGAATACATTTAAAGCAATATTCACTTTTGAAAAGAAATCACTTCTTGAAGCATTGATTAACTGCATGATCCATGGCGATTTTGATTTACAAATTAATTTAAGCAAAACTTAGTGTGGGGATAATACTTTTCTGAACACACTATTTGTCCAAAGTCTCCTCCTTTTTTTGTGGAATTTATTCATTTTCTGTTCCTCCCCTGTCCTTTGTTTTGTTCTGTGAGTATTGTATGAATGATTTTTGAAGACAATTTACCTATACGGATAGTTGTGCACGATAACAAAAGATTGGCATTTTCTTCTGGAAGGATGCGGGTACCTCTGATTGATATAAACATTACGTATTGAGGGTATGTCACTGAGATTGTACACAATGAGATATGTAATGTGACAAACTCTGCCAAAATGACCAGTCACCTAGATGTTTGTAGAAATCACCTGCATCATTTTTGTTTTGTGCAGCTGCTTCGTGGGTGCTACCACATGAGCCGAGGAGCTCATTGTTGCAGCTAGGCAGACAGGATACTGCCACCTGCACATCATTACAGTCCTTGATGATCAAAATGTTTTCCAGCTCAATAAATTGTTATAATCCGTTTATGTGGAATTGCCAATAAACTATACCAAACTTGATTTTAGAACTGTACTGAACCTTTAAATACTTTGTGGTATTAAGGCAAAGCTCAATGCTTGCAGACCAGTGGTAACTGTAAGTAAACAGGCTGGTTGTGAGGGTGGTTGTGGTCCAGTGCTAGTGACCCTATCTCTGAGCCAGGAGACCTGGGTTCAAGTCCCACTTGCTCCAGAAGTGTATGATAACATTTCTGAATTGGGTTGACTGAAAGTATCTACGCTTGGTTGAGGCAAAGATGGCAGAAAATGCAATGTGAGTTCACCATTTCAAATAGTACCACTGACTCTGCCATGGACAGTGAGGTGAGCAAAAAGTCCTGCCTCTTGTGCTTCGTGAATAAGTTTTAGTAAGGGCAAGGATTATTCTTGCCATATTAAAACTAGCTCCTTAAATATTATGCCATCTACATTCACAATTTGGCTGCTGTAATACACTCTTAAGGCACAATGCTTTAGAAACCGCAGTGTGCCAATAACAGAACACAGTCCCAGTGTACAGTGTGCTATACCTGACCAGTACAGGAGCACGGTAATAGTTCTGCTGGGTGATTAGGATACTTAATGCCAGAGAACCGCAGGTGCCACTGGCTTGGGTGGGTTAGCTCATCTGGTTCAGAAATAGGAAAACTGATAGGGTGTACATGGTTTTGGCTATATTGGTTTGATTCCTCATTTATACAAAGTTGATTTTCAGCAAAATATATTTCCGTTTCTTCTTGAAACTTCATTCGCCATTCCAGGATATCTGATGAATGAGTTAAATGACAAATATGCAGCAATGCATATTTGCAACTCTTTTGCAAACTTGGAACAAAACATAAGAGTGCAAACCCAGATAAGTTATCATTGTGGTTACAATGTCTGAGACAATCAGTTTTCAATAACAATCAGCTCAACTCTCAAAGACTGCTAGTGCCACACAAGTAGAATTGTGCAGATTACACCCGTTTTTTAAAAATAGATCATCTTAGTGATACAAGGTTCTGAACTTGAGTGAAAGAATAAGTTGCTGCAAGTTTTTTGTTTTCTCATTGTATCTTTTTCTGTCAATAGGATTCCACCTTCCCTGCTCTTGTGAACATAATGTTTTCATGAATCAGTGAGAATCACTTGGATTCAGTGAACACTCTGTAAAGTCATGTCCACTTTTAAGCTTTAACCCTAACGATTGGTATACTATTAAAAATGGAAACTGGCAAGAGTAGTGGTCTAACATTGTTCCCTTTAGGGTGAAACGTAACAGCAACAAGCCCAGAGAATCCTGGATGTCTAGGAATATTCAGGATTGGTTAAGATGAAAAAGAGAGGAACAAAGGGAACAAATCAATGGAGGGTCTATTGGAGAATGCAATGAGCAGAGGGGAAATTTAAGAAACTAATTAAGGAGGGCAAAGAGAGAGCATGAAACCAACATGGTGGGGTAAGATTAGGGACAGTCCTAAGGAGATCCCAGGATATCAAGGGAAAGAGGATAACCACAAAAACAGTAGGGCCTGTTAGGGACTGATGGAGCTATCTGTGCGTGGAGCTGGAGGACATTAGTCGAGTGTTCAATGAGCACTTCACTTCTAGTCTCATTTGCAAGGAAGAAAGATGTCAGTACAGAATTCAGGAATAGGGACTGAGAGGTTCTTGAGCAGTATGACACAGGGAGTGAAAAGATATTGGCGGTTTTGACTTAAAAGTGGACAAATACCCAGTTCCAAATGAGTTGTATCCCAGGCTGCTGTGTGAGACGAGGGAGGAAGTTACAGGTGCTCTGACCCAAATTTTTACAGTAATTCCTTTCGGGCCACGGGGGAGGTGTCAGAAGACTGGAGGGCACCTAATGGAGTCCGACTTTTCAAGAAGGGCGGTTGATATAAACCAAAGTTACAGTTCAGTGTGTCTCACATCAGTTTACTGGAAAATTTTTAGGCAAAATTCTAAAGGAGAAAATCAATCTCTGCTTGAAGAGGCAAGGTTTGATCAGGGACAGTCAGCATGGTTTTGCCATAGGTAGGTCCTGCCTAACAAATTATATTAATTTGTTTGAGGTGGTGGCCAGGTGTGTAAATAAGGGTAGTGAATTTCAGCAAAGTCTTTGACAGGGTTATACATAGAAGATTGATGAACTTCGTAACATGGGATCCAAAGTAACATGGCACAGAGGACTGGTTATGTGACTGCAGGCTGGTGTCCAGTAGCGTACCACAGGGATTAGTTCTAAGTCTCTTATTGTTCATGATACATACAAATGTTAGATGGTCAAATTGGTGCCAGATGCAATTTAACCCAGATACATGTGAGGTGATGCACTTTGAAAGAAGTAACAAGACAAGGGAGTACACAATGAGTAGCAGGAGAGTAGGAAGCTCAGAGGAACAGAGGGATCTTGGGATACTTGTTCACAGATCCCTTAAGGTGGCAGGAGTGTTTAATAGGGTAGTTGAAAAGATATGTGGTAGACTTGCCTTTATCGGGGGGGGAAGGGCTGATGAAAGGCTTATGCTCAAAACGTCGATTCTCCTGCTCCTTGGATGCTACCTGACCTGCTGTGCTTTTCCAGCACCACTCTTAACTTGCCTTTATCAATCAAGGCATAGCTTTTAAGAGCAGGGAGGTTATAGTGGAGCTGTGCAGGTCTTTGGTGAGGACACAGTTGGAGTACTGAGAGCAGTTCTGGTCACATAGGTTATGATTGCACTGGAGGGGGTGTAGAGGAGATTCATCCGAATTTGCCTGGATGGAGCAGTTTAGCTGTGAAGGGGAGACTGGATTCGCTCGGGTTGTATTCCTTACAGCAGACAGAGGACCAAACCAGTCCACACCGACCCTCCGAAGAGTAACCCACCCAGACCCACTTCCCTCTGACTAATGCACCTCACACTATGGACAATTTAACATGGCCAATTCACCTGACCTGCACATCTTTGGACTGTGGGAGGAAACTGGACCACCCAGAGGAAACCCACACAGACACGAGGAGAATGTGCAAACTCCACACAGACAGTCGCCAGAGACTGTATTCAAACCTGGGACCTTGGCGCTGTGGGGCAGCAGTGCTAACCACTGTGCCACCATGCCGCCCTGTAGATAAGATTATGATTGGTGGATAAGAAGGAGCTGGTCCCTTTGGTTGAAGGCTCAATGACAAGGGGCATAATTTTAACATGAAAGGTAGGAGGCTTACAGGGAATTCGAGGAAAACATTATTCACACAGCGGGTAATGGGGGTTTTGAGTGCACTTCCTGGTAGGACTGTTAAGGTGGGAAATCTCAGAACTTTAAACAATCAAGATTCGGAGATGCCGGTGTTGGACTGGGGTGTACAAAGTTAAAAATCACACAACACCAGGTTATAGTCCAACAGGTTTAATTGGAAGCACACTAGCTTTCGGAGCGACGCTCCTTCATCAGGTGATTGT
>NC_057720.1:46095065-46136723 GCF_004010195.1 Chiloscyllium plagiosum | reverse complement strand
AGTGCAGAGTGTCTTAAGTCTGTGAGGGGGTGCATGTGTGGGAGTCTGTGTGTCTATAAGGGTGTGTGTGGTGTGTCTGTGTGCGCGTCTGTGTGTATCTGTGTCGTGTGCATGTGAGAGTGTGTGTGTGTGTAGGAATATCTGTGTGTGTGCGTGTAATGCAATGGTGATCACCTGTAATGTGACATGAACCCAAGGTACAATCAAGGCATAGCTTGCAATGTTATAACATATAAAGCATTGTGACAGTGCTGGAAAGTGGGATTCATGTAAGTTAGAGTAATTATTTGTCAGTGCAGACTCGATGGGCCGAAGGGCCTCTTTTGTACCGGATGATTTTTATAATTCCATTCAACCACAAGGGGCATCATAGCCAAGCCTTTTCTTGTCAGTGAGATTGTGACATGTGTGCTTTCAACAAAGCTCACACTTCAGTGATCAATTACCAACCTTTACCGCACTAGACCTTTATGAAGTACCACTTCGTAAGGAATCCAATTGCTTGAAAGATACAACTGGTAAATTTGACAAACAATTTTTTTTAATTGTTGGGACTTAATATTAACATCATTTTAACATTTGCAGAGTAGGCCATCCAGTGAGCTGCATTAAATCTTAAAATGTAACTGATATTTTGATATGGGTGAACAATACTCTATGTACACAGCCTTCCCCATGTTCGTCTAATCACACAACCATGTGGGAGGGACCATGTAACTTGGATTGACAAAATCTCATTGCTCTAAGTGCCATCCCCACTTTATGTATCTGATACAAATGCAGACATTTTCACTTTAGAAGTATTATAATAGCAGACAGTTTGTTTGTAAGTGATCATCAATCAGATAAAACATTTCTGGTGGAATTACTGTATTTTCCTTTAATTTAAGAAAAACATTTCCTTCCAGGGTAATTGACTGACTACAGTTAACTACTCTGCTGCCTGAGTGAATAATCACCCCAGTACATTAAAAAACAAAAGAGCACAGTCCAATATTTCAGTTCCCTTTGATGGTTCCGTAATGTCTATTAGTAATAGCTGCAAAACTTATTAGGTGGGAAAACATTTTTCTTCAACTGGAAAACTCTCAGTTATTGAGTAGGTGCAGTGAATATACAGTGATTAGTCTGCAAAGACTCTGCCCATTACCTCACTTTCTCTGCTTCTGAAACCCTCACTCATGCTTTTGTAACCTCTAGACATGACTATGTCAATGCATTCCTGGTTAATCTCCCACATTCTGTCTGCCATAAATTTACAGTCAGTGAAAACTCTGCTGCTTGTGTCGCAATATCAAGCAGTGTTCACGAAATCACTCCTGTGTTTGGTGAACTGTTTTTGCTCTCATTTAAGCAGTGACTTGATGATGGAATTTTCATCTTAGTTTTTAACTCTTTTCATGGCTTCATCCTTCCCTATTTCTGTCATCACTTCCAGTCCCACAATCTTCTAAGCAATCAGTGCTCCTCAATTCTAGCCTCTTAAACATTCTCTAAGGTGATCACATATTTTTGATCCACCTGATTAGAAGTGTTATGACACACCCCTAAAGAAGATGGAACATGCACATGGGTCTCCTGGTTCAGAGATAGTCACTGTACCACAAAAACCTTTCCTTCTACTATCTGGGCTCTAAGTTATTGAATTTCCTCCCTAAATATCCCTTTTCTCTACTTTCCTCTTTACAACTTAACTTGCAAATTACACTTTGGTCATCTGCCCTTATATATCCTATGTAAAATTCTGTTCTGATGCATTCCCATGTAGTTTTTCAGGACCTATTACAAAAGATACACCATATTAACATAAATTATTGATTTATTTAAAGGAAAGCTGTGAACCTTCAGTAAAGTTAAAATAACATCTTCTTTTAAGGTGTTATCCCTGGGATGATCTCTTTATATCATTGATTACACAAATTGAGAAATTATGTTATAGAAACAAAAACGGGACAAGTGATGTCGAAGAAAGCATGCTGATGAAGAATGCTGGGAAAGAGCTGCTAGTCACAGGGCGTTAATGGCACCGTACTCTATAAAATCAAAAGGTGAACTTTAAACCTCTATCAAGATCAGGGATTAGCACTTTGTCAGCTTCAAAAACAAAAAAAACCTGAAAAAATTATAGAACAGGTCAGTTAGCCCACAACGTTATGCTGAACACGATGCCAAATTAAACTAATCCCTTCTGCTTGCCCTTGTTCCATATCCCTCCATCTCTTGCATGCTCATCTGTTTATCTGAAAGCCTCTTAAACATCCTATCATATCTGCCTCCATCATTACCCCGGTAGCATGTTCCAGACTCCTACCACTCTCTGTGTAAAAGTCATGAACCTCGCATCTGCTTTGAACTTGCCCCTTCTCACCTTAAATGCATGCCCCTTAATTTTAGACATTTCAACTCTGGGAGAAAGATTCTGACTGTCAGCCCTATGTATGCATCACATAATTTGATAGGTTTCTATCAAGTTTCCCTAAGCCTCCTTCACTCCTGAGAAAACAACCCTAGTTTTTCTAGCCTCTCCTTATAACTCCTGCCCTCTAATCAAGGCAGCATCCTGGTGAACCTCTTTTGCATCCTCTTCAAAGCCTTTACAATCATCTTGTAATGTGGAAACCAAAACTGAACACAATTCTAAGTGCAGCTTAATCAAAGTCTTATAAAGCTGCAATGTGACATCCTGACTCTTGTATTTAATGCCTTGACCAATAAAGGCATGCATGCTATATGCTTTCTTTATCACCCTATCTACTTGTGTGGCCACTTTCAGGGAGCTATGGACTTGAACCCCAAGATCCCTCTGGACATCAATACTGTTCCCCCTCTGGACATCAATCCTGCCATTATATATGTTTCCTTAACGCTTCATCTCACAAAGTGCAGCACTTTTGGTCTGCCCAATCGCATTAATAAAATTAAAGAAGGAAAAGATGATGGCTATGTGTTCTATGTCTCTCCGTACTATATTGCCATTGCGCCACTCCTGTCTCTCTCTGTTGACCATAATCCTTTGCACAAAGGAGCTAAGGTCCCTTTTTTCACTGGGTGGTTGTAGTCTGGTATACGTGAGGAGGCACTCAAGACTTATTATATTGTTTGAGTTATTGTAGGAAGGTATATAAAAACACACTCATTGAATTCCAGCCTCAATGTAAAATTAGAAAAGTGGCAAATAAATATTCTTCCAAAACAGGACTTAGTGTCAAACACAAATTTAAAATATCCTCCTTTTCTACTTTGTGCAGAACATATGACTGTTAAGTGACAAAGCTTCCAGGCTCAAAAGGAGAACTGACATTTTCCTCAGGTAGTGTGTTATTATCGTTTGTTTTCATTTTTTCCCCCTGTAATCCTAGTGGATACAGAAAGGTTTAACCATTAAGCAACAAACAAAAGCATAATACCAATCAGAAAGTCATTAAAAATAATTTGGTCTGTTAACACATACAGTCTTTATACACAAAAATATAATTACTCACGTACTTGATGCACTATTTATAGCATTAAGGCTGCTTGTTAACAGCTGTTTAGCCTAACCTAATAAACACAGATGGATCATAGTAATTAAGTCAATTAGGTGTTGAAATATTTACCTTTTAAGTATTTAGGAAGATAAATAAGCATTAAAAGTGCTGTTAACAAACAGGAAGCACCAAAATTAAAACCACTTTCTAACAGTGAACGTATGGAATATTTTTGAGTAAGATTGAAAACATTCACCAAAACATTGCTGTCACTATCCATGTATCATTGTTTACAGCAACAGTAAGGAAAGAATTTGTTTATGACTGTATCATAGAACAGCTGCAGCCCAGAACAAGACCTTTTGGCTGATCGTGTCAGTATTGACTCTTTGGAGGATCCACTCCTACTCATTCTACCTTTCCTCGTAACCCTGCAAGCTTTTTCTCTTCAACTGTTGATCCAATTCCTTTCTGAAAGCCAAGACTGTATCTGTCTGACACACTCCCAGGAAGGGGAGATCCAAAGTATTTCCTGGTTAAAAAAGAGATTTTTTTCTCAAGTCATCTATTATCTTCCTCTAAACCTTTTAAAATCTGTGTTCTCTAGTTCTCAACCCTTCCACTAAAGGGAGCTGTATCTGTTGTCTTTTGTCTTATGTCCCACAAACAGTAGGTCAATAAACTTTAAGAGACATGTTCATGATATTATCATTGTTTCATCATGTTATCTTTGGGTATCACTGTCACAAAATTGCCCAAAGTAAACATATGCCCCTTAAAGAGGCAGGCTGGGGAAATAATAATGGGAAACCAGGAAATGGCAGAGGAGTTGAATAAATACTTTGCTTCAGCCTTCACAGTAGAAAATGATAATGACATGACAAAAGTATGAAACAATCAATGGACAAAGGCAGGAGAGGAAATAAATTCAATAACTATCACTAGACTGCCAGATAGACTAATGGGCTAAAGACCAATAAGTCTCTGGGCCTGATGGGATACATCCTAGGTTATTGAAAGGAGTAGCTAGAGAGAAAGTGGATGCACTGCCAGTAACCTTGCAAAAATCCTTAAAATCTAGACAAGTCCCAGAGGATTGGAAAATTGCCAATTTAACAGCTTCACTTACAAAGGGAAGGAGAGAAAAAACAGCTAACTGTAGGCCCATCAACTTAACGTTTTTTACTGGGAAAATATTAGAGTCTATTATAAAAAAATTAAATAGCAGAGCATTTAGAAATACACAATAATACCAAAGAGTCAGCATGGCTCTACAAAGGGGAAATCATGTCTGACACATTTACTAGAATTCTTTGTGGCGATGACAAGTGGGACAGATAAAGGAGAAGCACTAGGTCTAATATATTTGGATTATCAGAAGGCATTTGATAAGGCACCACACTTTACATTACAGCAAACTTTGTTTCAACCGAAAAACTCACTAAACTGGCAAAAGGTATATACCTGAATTATCGTAAATTTATTGTATTATCATGATCTCAATGGCTGGGTAATCAGTTGAGGGTGCGAGTGAGAAGGCTCTCTGCTGCTAAATTTTATTTAGGAAAATTGCATTATTATTTAAGTTATTTACGCTGTAAATAAAGTAGAATAGTGATGGATATACCCTCTGCATTATGTTTCTATTACTGAGTGTGTATTTTTACATTAATTATGTGGATCTTTTGATCAATAGAGTATTGATCAGCCAGTACACTTCTGATCCCATATGTGCTAGTTTAATAAGACGTTTGCTGTATTTGATAAGAGCTTTTGATGTTGGAGGTAGTATATTGACATGGATAGAAGATTAGCTAACTGATAGAAGACACTGAGTGGGAATTAAGGGATACTTTCAGGATGGCAACGTGTAACTAGTGCAGTACCTCAGGTTTCTGTGTTGGAACTACAATTACTTACAATATATATTAAGGACTTGCACGATAAGAGTGAATGCACAATAGCCAAGTATCCAATGACATGAAATTAAATGGGGGCAGAAGCATAATGTAAATTAAGCAAATGAATAATCAGAAGACCCAATAACATCACAGTTGCACTTGGAGTTCGGGCTCTAATGGTACAATATCCATGAAAGCAATAAATAATCACATTCGCTGAGCCAGCTCAAGCAGACTAGAAGAGAAATCAGTTCATAATACAGCCAGTAACAAACTGGTAGCATCAGGGTCAGGTCAGGAAATGTCACCACTTCAAAGTAGAAAGGACTTTGAATGAATCGTTTGCCATCATAATTCTAAGGACACAAGAACAACAGCAATCTGACTGAGCTAGAAAGATCAGAAAAATAAATCCATCCATTTTCACTGCCAGTATGCCCTGCTGGAAAAGGTGCACATGTGGAGATTGGGTGAAGACAGAATGATGCTTCGTTGTGATCACCCCCTGATAGAATAGCCTGTTCGCCCTTTCAGTGAAAAGGTCAGGAACGGTCATTTGGAATACATGCCAGAAAGTGTGTAACTGCACCCATTAAGTGTCAGGTTCGAAAGAGGAGAAGCAATTGACAACAAAAGTATGCTTTCCCAAAAATGATCGAAGTTTCAAACAGTATTCCCATGTAACTCAGTGCTGTTGATGCTGCAGCCAGTAATAAAAGTAATTTGCGTAGTCTAGGAAGTGTCTGTGACTCATAAGCATTACAATTCAATTTAGTGTTCAGGGTCCATTGGGGGAGGGAAGGAAATCAACCAGGTTTCCTGTTTTTAAAAAGTACAAACATGTGGAATATCAGTCGAGGGCTAAGGGGGTGATTTAGGGCACCCTCTCATAACACACATCTGATAGTATCAAGGACCACCCAGTGCAACTGCTGACACTTATGAAACTGTACCTAAAGAAAATTAGCACCTTTAGACATGATGAAAAGAATAATAAGAAAATTAGATGAGAATAGAGATGTTAGGATCTATGGTAATGTGATGATAACTAGGATCCCAAATCATAATCAGACTTTTATGATACATATCTTTTAACAAATTATTTTACTCCTTTTTTGTCACCTTTTCTGTATTTCGCCAGACTGTATGCACACAGTATTCAAGGGAAACACTTCAGTGTGTCATACTTACGTAATATTAACTTATGGACAATACGTATGCACTATTAAGTACAAACTTGAAGTGGACACTTTAATCAAACACAAAATTGAGTTGAGAGGTCAGATGGCCCTTCTTACTGCTGATATGTCAAGAAAATAATTTTCTTGACATTAAAATACGAGTGACCTCCGTATAATAATGACTGCACTTCTCAAATTAATTAAAAAGACTGACTTCATGGTACTGTTGTGGCCATTGTAACTCCAAACTTGAAATCCAGAAACAACAAGTGTGAAAATGTTTATTTTATCAACATGGAATGTGGTTGAGTGATGTCAGCATTCCACTCGCTGACATTGGCCTCACCATCAAAAACTATTTATGAGGACAATGAGAAGAGCTGCTCTGGTCACATGACAGAGTTAAGGTTTCGTAGAATCCCTTCAGTGCAGGTGCAGGCCATTTGGCCCATCGAGTCCAAACCAACCCTCTGAACAGCATTCCACCCACACCCCCACCCAACCTCGTACCTAATCCCTGTATTTCCCATGGCTAGTCCACCTAACTTGCATATCCCTGGACACTATGGGCAATTCAGCATAGCTAATTCACTTAACCTGCACATATTTGGACCGTGGGAAGAAACCAGAGCACCTGGTGGAAACCATGCAGACACGGGGAGAATGGACAAACTCCACACAGACAGTCACCCAAGGTTGGGATTGAATCTGGGTCCCTGGTGCAGTGAGGCAGCATTACTAACCACTGTGCCACCGTGCTGCCTGAAAAGGATTTCAATAAAGCATATTTCAGTCAGACTGGCAGGAATGTTTGAATGGGAAGGATCCTGTCTAAGACCAGGGCGCTTAAGCCACAAGTAGGCAGCAACTTGATTTGCCTTGAACTCCTTACTGGAGGAGTAATACTTGGGCTCCACTATTTCATCTTGACTGCAGCATAAGAAAATCTGCCACTCAGAACATAATACAACAGTGAATATATCCTTCTAAACTACCGTAGCATTCTTCATCGGGACAAAGGATTGCAGACATGCATCAAGAAGAGAGGGGGTGTGTGAGTATAAAAACATGGGAACAGTTGTGTAAATTCAGGTGTTGAACAATAAACGTTTATAGTCAACTTTTACAACTTATGAAAACTTGTAATTTGCCTGTTCCAACCCTCAAAACACTCAGGAGTTGAAACATCTTTGTTTGAAACCCGCTCTCTTCGTTCAGTAGGACAGGTTGAGGTGGGGGGCGTGGCAGGGGCTGACCTATTGTTTCTCGTCTGTCTGTAACAATTAAGTACAAGTCTGTACCATTAACGACATAATTTTTCACCCTAGCTATGCTTCCTTCTACCAAACTGTTGATATTCCTTTTGCTAAAGGTTCAGGTCATGTGGTGTGAATGTCTGATTAACATGTTCTAGACATGATATTTAATAATGCATCTACACCCAGGTGAGCATAGAAAAAGATCCACATTGTACACAGAGGAACCTCAATTATCCAAAAGAAACGGGGAGGCAGTATTTTTCAGACTACTCTCCTACGAACCTGACCTTGAGAATTTTTTAAAACACCAGGTGAGCATAGAAAAAGATCCACATTGTACACAGAGGAACCTCAATTATCCAAAAGAAACGGGGAGGCAGTATTTTGTTCAGTTAATTGAATTCCGGATAATCGAATGCTGGATAACATAATTTAGCCGAGGATCGAAACCTTGCGATCTTGCCAGATAATCGAATGCTGGATAATTTATAGAGCTTCCTCTGTAAATGTTCTCCCAAAATTGTGACAAATAGATGTCTGTAAGTGGGACTAACCTTCTGAAGATAGGAGAGTATGTAGGGAAACCATCCATAAGGACATCTTTTATAAAGGACCATAAAACTGCTGGTACTGAATGGACTGGCCAATTGCTTGAAAATCAACATTCTCAAGTTGGTATATCGAGGGTATATTGTTCAATCTGTGGATACTCATTCTGACCAAATATTGAGGTCTCATCAGAATGGAATCAATAGGAATCAAGCTAATACTCTGTCTTCATTTATATCAAAGGATTAAAAGAATAATAGAGAATTAAAAGTATTCTCAGACACTTAGTGGCACAATTTAACAGTCACCTACAGCTTTTCAGTAATATCCTGATACAGATATTGACTTTGCAGACTAAGAAAAACAAAATTGCTTCATACGTCTTTCCCCATCGTTAAATATCACTATCAACCAGTATGTTTCCCATTTTCTCTTGGACAGTATATTCCATACAGAAAGAACCAGGTGTCTTGAGAATACCTTTTTCCACGTATGGAGTCAGCTATTACGAGGGGGCATAGCTTTAAATTAAGGGGTGGTAGGTATAGGACAGATGTTAGGGGTAGATTCTTTACTCAGCGAGTCTTGAGTTCATGGAATGCCCTGCCAGTAACAGTGGTAGACTCTCCCTCTTTATGGGCATTTAAACGGGCATTGGATAGGCATATGGAGGATAGTGGGCTAGTGTAGGTTAGGTGGGCTTGGATCGGCGCAACATCGAGGGCCAAAGGGCCTGTACTGCGCTGTATTTTTCTATGTTCTATGTTCTATGTTCAGTTTCCCCATTATTGGTTGTGTGACTTACATTTTATAAGCTACCAGGCAAGCGAATAAATGCTAGACAATTCATCTTAACATCTATAACTCTGGATGAGACACCCCAAACTCATTACAAAATCTGTTGAACCATCATCTTACTAGTTATGCTGCAGTTGAATTCATGCCCAGCGCTTAATGGCACAATTTAACAGTCACCTACAGCTTTTCAGTAATATCCTGATACAGATATTGACTTTGCAGACTAAGAAAAACAAAATTGCTTCATACCTCTTTCCCCATCGTTAAATATCACTATCAACCAGTATGTTTCCCATTTTCTCTTGGACAGTATGTTCCATACAGAAAGAACCAGGTGTCTTGCACAAATGTCTCCAACCTTCTAGAATTTCTATTTTTGTTTTAAAAAGTGCACAAAACTTGCCTTTTCAAAAAGATATTTGAGATGTAAAGGGAATATCAAATGAACTTTCAATGCCATCAGAAAATCCCTTACCCCTCTTAAATCTTCGCATTTTCAACCCAAAGTCTCTCTTTTTATTAAGTAACATGTGCCTTCTGGGTATTAATCTTCTCCATCTCTTTCAATGTTATCATTTATCAAACCCCTACTGCAAGCTAGACTTGTGTTTCAGTGAAATAGTAATTGATGTGCTTTCAAGAATCAACAGATTTAAAATACCCACTTGAATTAAATCAGAGAATCAATGCCCAACCCTATTTTTCTGAAACATAATGTGAGGAAGCATACATTCTCTGTTACAATATTTTATGAAAATATAATTCAAATAAGTTATTTTAAAATATGTCTGGCAAATGCAGTTTCTTGTCTGACAGCAGCTTGCAAAAAAATTATGGAAATGCTAACCTTAGTCCCAGTGCCAGTCAGTAAAACATTCCTTAATTCAAGTGACAGCCCTGAATTAAACCCTAATAAATATTTGTGTTGGTTCACATCTGGAGTCCCTCCCACACTTACATGTTTTGGCAACAGCTTCAGCCTTCAAGATGTATTCATTTATGAAATGTTGATTGCAATGCTACATTTCAATTAAATATGGATTACTCAAGCAATTTTATTACATGCGTATGATACATCCCAGGTTAGAAATATACAAGACAGTGCTTATATTGCAGAAGTACAGCAATAAATCAAATAGACTACTTTCTGAGGGCAGGTGACTTAAAATTCCCTTTGCAATCTCTGGAGGATTGTAGGCCCATCTCTTCATCAAAAATAGTCACTTCCAAAGTAATCAGCTGCCATTTTCTTACCTGCAAATAGCTGAGTGCTTAAATCTTGTATGCTCCTATAGAGACATGTGATTAAGACAGTTCCTACACCAGTTGAAAATGGGGGTAAATAGAAATGCAAATTCCAATACACAATTTGCTGCAATCCACACTGTTTCCAAGAGAGTTGTTGACTTTCCCTCACAAAATAAATTATGCACATTCCACAGTACTGGCAACAGGCATTGTTCTTGATCCATAGCAAGCAGCATTGATTCCATTGTATAAGTGTGGTACTGAGCAAGAGTGAGTGCTTTATTTTGTTTATTCCCTCTTTGTATTGTAAATTAACTAATGTACTTTCAATTCAAAACTCTTTCTACCAAAACATGTCCATCCCACATTTATCACAAATGTACCCATTCTTTTAACAATGTTAGAAGTACACATTGCTTGTCTTCCCATCTCTTGTATTACTTTCGAAAGACATTTAATTAATATTAATGGATCACAAGCTTAATTTCCTCCCCATGTCATTGGACAGGAAAATCCTTGTCTGCTGAATGACTTGAAAGGGAAATCTTTCATTAAAATGTTTAATTTCAAACCTTCTATAATTTGGAATATAGTTTCCTGATCCAAGCAAGGGTTACAGAAAAGTAGCAGCTAAACACACAATACGATCTAAGAGGAAATTGACAACGTGAATATATTGATACACAGCAAATCATGTCCAAATCATTCAGGTTTATCTTGAGCTCTGTAGAAATGCTCCTGCTCAGTAATATCAATCTGGCTCACTTTACAGAGAGGGATGTTACAATAACTCCTTGAAACACCCTTCACTGTCACTAATAACAACAGTGGTGTCAAACATAGCAGCAAACCACAGGTAACAATTAATTATTACAACATTCCCAGAGGACGTAGCTGAGAGTCTTTTAACTATAAATTCTTCACGGAAAAGTGTTTGGCAAACATGTTATGTAAACCATAATAAAATGGAAGATTGTGTCACTTGCATGTGGCATAAACACACGTGGGACTATCCACAAGGGAAAAGTTTTCTGAAAAGGTGTTGCACTACAATCCCACATTGTACCCATTACTGGGGAAGGAACAGTATCATTTCAACAGGAGCACTTATCCAAATTCCAGGTTGCCAGACAAGCTTTACTTCTTTTTTCCTTTAATTTCATATGATTCAACTTCAAGAAAGGAACTCAATTTGAATGATGACTCAAATTAATCAACAGTTATTGACCTATTTTTGAGCATTTCTGTGCAGCATTCATGGGATCTTCCCCTTAAAACCTTCCGCCACCTGCTTCAATTATATGATCAAAAACTAACAGTGAGAAACAAAATTCCTGGTCAAAATTTTATTTATAACCTTTTTAGAAAATTAATCTTTAAAAGCTCACAATTCTGGTATATTAAAAGTGATCTGATTAAGAAGACGATCAATAAATTACAGTTTGCTTCCATGTTTAACACAATTATGCAAGAGAAGTCGTTATAAAAAGAAGAGGTTTGCTTTCTATAGAAATTTCTGATTATACATCTTTAAAAAAAGTGACAAAGTGCTTTATACTATCTGGATGAGGCAAAGCCCCTGAGGGACAATAGATCACTCTACATACCTGCTCCAAATGCAAAGAAAAAGCTTTTATCTGGATTTGCCTCCAGAAGAGCTGTCACCCTTTTGCCCATTCTTTCATTCCTCTTGTAGATTAACTCCTGGCGGAAATAGTTGTCTATCTCCTGAGCTGTCACCTGCTCATGTGGCGGGAGGGTGGTGTTGATAAAGTTAGGCATCTGTGAGAAGAACAAGCCAAGTGATTATTATTTTAAGAATGGCTCCTAGATATATCTGACACAGGATTACAGTTTCTCATGCTTTACTGTCGAGATAAGACAAATTTATTTAAATTGAGCTGAGGTGCAATAATCACTCAGCTGTTAAATCAAACTGATAAACCAGACACACTCAATGTTTGACTGCATTTTAGACTTATTTCTGTTTTGTACACATTATCCAAAAAGCAAAATATTATTTGATTGCCAATATACAGGCTCAACAAATTCAACAAGATCAGTCATCAAGTAATGTATCTGAGAATTAACTCTTTCCTTTGCTGAGTTAGCGGATCTCTGCTGCTGGAATGATTTGAGGCATTACATTTGGCTCTTTCTGGCAATATATATTTGTGTGGTCAATCAATAAAGACAGGACTAGCCTTGTCTGTGATTTTTCCTACAGACAAAGCTGTAACTCTCAAGTCACTCACTCTGGAATAATGATTACTTTGGCAAGGTGAGATAGAGTAACTGGTGTCTTTTATACTGAACTCGAAATAAGCAATGCCATAAAGACTGGAAGGGAACAGAAGAAAACAAAGCACAAAAAAAGTGGAGAAAAAAATGAAAGCACGATGTAATGTGAAAAGCAAATACATGGAAGTGGGGTGGTCATCATTGGCAAATTTGCAATTTTTGATTTCTGAAGAGCTGGGGACAATGTTCCTGAAATTTTCATCGAAGGAAGTCTGGAAGTTTTCATGATTGAGTCCATTACAACAGTGATTACACATCAGAAGTACCTTATTGGTTGTAAAAAGCACTTTGGAATGCCTTGATATCATAGAAGATAAGAAATAATTGGAAAGATTTCTTCCTTTAGAGCTGGACAAAAATCAATGATACTTTATTCATAAAAAATCAGCACACTGCTTTTTCAGTGTAACATTTCCTTTGTGCAATCATGTAAAGCAGGTCATAGCTTGGCCACCAGTTTCATAGAGGAGAAAGTGAGGTCTGCAGATGCTGGAGATCAAAGTTGAAACTTTATTGCTGGAACAGCACAGCAGGTCAGGCAGCATCCAGGGAACAGGAGATTCGACGTTTCGGGCACAGGCCCTTCTTCAGGAATGACCAGTTTCATATCTGTTCCAATTTTTATTTGCAGCAACTTGCTCCAAAATCAAGAGATCTACTGAACATGTATTGATTCACTTAACGCCTATTTTATGGTGATTGCACAAAATCAATGTTATACCTAATCTGTTTTAATGGACAATCCTATAGAGTCAAAAAAATTCTTCCAAGTTATACACATAATTTAAAAACCGCTGTCTTGTTGCTTCTGTATCCATTGCAGAGTACTGTTGGTCCTTCTCAGAAGCTATCTTCAGTGCTGTAGACTGCAAATCATGCGTTTGTGAAGCGGTTTATTTGGAGGCAGCTTAAGAGAAACAACCACAAGTCCCCTTTGACAATATTTGAAGAAATTTTGCAAAGTCTCCACAAAGCCACGAACAACCATTTTCCTACCACAGAGAAGAAATGAACCTTGGCCCTCTGCTTACTACCAACTGTAAACCTGCTCCATGATTCCTTAAGTAAAAGGAGAAGCAGATCACATTGCCCCACCCACTACCTATTCCAAACTCTTCATATCCACAGTTCGTTCCTTCTACTTTTACATTCTGCAGCACTGTTGTCTTACTAAGTTTCCACCCTGACACAGAATACAGGAATATTTAGTAATTCACAATAACACATATTAATTCAGATAACGGATTCATTCAATCAGCTTGAAGCTCACTATCATGCAAATCACAGTTTCTGGCAAGAGACTAAATTTTAATTTCAACACAAATTTCAGAAAAGAAATACTGAGGTGCTTTTGAGAAGGCGGTGGCCAAATTGTACAATGCACAGATGAGTTTACCCAGGTACCCAGGACCTTTTGAAAGTAGAGCCGGTGGTACTTCTCCAGTGCTGTGAGGTGCCGACTGGAGGTTGTCCAAGTTTCTAAAGTCTGTGGGAGCACTCCCTAAATCTCTTTACTAATCCGCAGCTTTCGTCATTAAGATGCTTTGTAAAACTTCTTTGATCAAGCATTTGACCATCAAATTTGAATATTTCCTTTCATAATTTGGTGTCAAATTTTGTTCTAGAGGAGTCCCATGAAGTGCCTTAGAAATTTTATCTTATTCGATGCACTATACAAATGCAAGTTGTTATGACAACTGTTATGTGTACACAGGGATTATAATTGGAAAAAGTGCAAAAGGCAAGTGTACTGACAGGAAGTGTGCACAGGTGGAAGATATTAGAATTTCTTAACTAGATAAAGATGACAGATGCTGTATTGAACTAACCATCAGGCAGTACTCAGATGGAGAAAGATGGGAGAGAAAATCCCAGGGTGCAGTGCACAGAGGTTAGGGTGGAAACAATCTGGGCTAGAATTTATTTGTGATGGGGGATGAAAGTAAACATTCCTCCAACCTCTACAAAAATCTTGATTAATTCATTGAATATGGGAGTTACTTGCAAGGCAGACACTTAGTTCCTATCCTAATTGTCCTTGAGACAGGGTATTATACCACCTTCTTGAACCACTGTTTTCTATCCAGTATGTCTACTTTCACATGCTCCAATAGATGTTAGAAATTTGGACAACCTTATTGCCTGCATTTCAAAGCACTGCAGAAGTACCACCAGCTATAGCTTCAGTCGAACAGCAGTATCATCTCCTCAGCCAACACAGTCAGCAACAACTCAAGAACCACTCCAAATCAGCTGTGTTCTGCAGGAAATATCATTTGGTTGCCAGACACCACAATGAAACAACTGCACTACTCAGAACTCAACTATGGTAGCAAACTCTGAGGGAGGTCAATGGAAAAGCTTTAGGGGTGTACTCAGAGCATCTCTGAGGAAACCAAACATCCCCAGCGACAGTTTGGGAGTCCCTGGCCTTTGTCCAACCAAAATGGAAATGGTTCATTCAAGAAGGCGCCAAATATATGTGCACTCACACCCACATGCACACACTCATATGCACACTCAATCTGTCGCTCCTACATGTGCACACATATAATTTTTGCAGAATTACCTTTTTTTTTGCACAAAAACTGCATGAATCCATGTAAAAGTCTGTAAAACTATAGAGAGGATTGGTCAGTCTGACATAGCATTGGGACACAGACAGACCTCACATGTAATGTTTAAAAAGTTGAGCTAACTTGAGAATGTAATTTAGAGGAAGTTCCGGGATTTACATATCAAAGAACAGAAACCAGCATTTTCCATTCTAAAAGATGAAGGTTTAATCTAAATTTGGAGGTGCCAGCGTTGGACTGGGGTGGACAAAGTTAAAAATCACACAACACCAGGTTATAGTCCAACAAGTTTATTTTGGAATCACTAACTTTCGAAGTGCTGCTCCTTCATCAGGTGGATGAAGAAGCAGTGCTTTGAAAGCTAGTGCTTCTAAGTAAACCTGTTGGACTCTAACCTGGTGTTATTTGATTTTTAACTTTAGTTTTCATCTAAGATTGTTTACTGTATCACATCTTCATGACACTGGACTCTTTTGGCTATAAAGTCTGTGAGCATAATCTTAACCTCCACAACTACCTGATGAAGGAGCGGTGCTCTGAAAGCTAGTGCTTCCAAATAAACCTGTTGGACTATAACCTGGTGTTGTGTGGATTTTTAACCAAATATATTGAGTGACTTTGTCACGAACACATTGTGGCAAAAGTTGAGACTTTGGAGAGTGCACACAAACTCACAACTCAACTACCTGACTCTACAAGCACCACCTGCCCACCATGCAGCCATGTTTGTATGTGGTGTTTTGGATTTATCAATATGTAGGATTACATCAAGCTGCTACTTGATCATTCTTGTAAGAGATTTCTCAATTTTAGTACAACTACTCAGACATTAATGGAGAGACCTTAACAGCTTTGACTGGACAGGGTATACATTTGTCATATCTGGATCAATGCCAGTTATTTGATTTGATAAGTTGATTTATTTAGATTGCTTGTAGCTGTCACATACAGGCAGAATGTAATCCCAGTGAAGAAGGGCTTTACCCATCAGCTAATTACTCAGTGAAAGTCTTTTGTCATTTGTATCAGGGAAGGCTGTCCGTAATGCACTTATGAAGCCACCATTGGCACTTCTCTGGGATTAAGAATGCTGGAGTCAGAAAACCTATCCCTCAAAAGTTGTTGACCAATCAGGGACCAGCTATTTTCATTGTAGGTAGCATTATAAACAAAATGGCCTGCACCAGTAGCAAAAGATCAACAATGGATCCAAGGCCGAAGCTATGTGAGGACAGGATGAGGGTCACAGGTTGAGGATCAGCAGAGGGGGAAATCAGAGGCAGAAGCAGGGTTGTGGACTTGTTTTCAATGAACTCCTTCTCCCTATGATGAGTCCCTCAACCAGGTAGAGTGCCTTTAGATGAGGGACCTCTCCAGCAGCCCACAGTGAACCCCAAGAAGGGTTTATTTTCAGGGCAACCCGAAGCAGCACTTTTTCACCCGACTCTGGCTGAATACCAACAGTGGAATGATGCCCTTAATTGGGCAATAATTGTTGATTTGAGAACCTCAATTCGCATCCAGATGGAAAGATGGCCAATCTCACCATCAGACAGGGACAGTCTTTACATTCTGCCCATATTTACATACAGGAGGACTAGCTAAAGCAGGCTGATTTCCTATGGAATTTATTAACCAACCATATAACTACTGAAAATCTTTCAAAGAAAACAGCAAAACGTATTGTTTCTGAGCAGCCTGAATTGCTTTTAAGGGTTAGACAATTCAATGCCTGGAAGATCGACATCTAAAGTTCTTTTTTCCTGCTCTTCCCCTGTTTCCTTTAAATTGTAACTGTCCTGGAAGCAATACTATTGTAGTTAAACACTGGATGTAAATAAAATTAGACAGAAATATGGGTGCCCATAATGCCCATCGTGTGCTAACTGACAATTCATCAAGCGAGAAACAGGCAACTAGCAGTTGAATATTTTCCACACCTAGTGCAAAACAGCACCAATTTCATTTTCTCAAATATTTGTGAAATTATTTCGATCAAGAGCCAACAAAGTCACAATTAATTTGGAGTTTTATATATACAACATTCTTTTCCTTGTCACTGTTATGTCTACAACAGCTCAAAGAAAATATAACACTGTAAAATTCATCTATCACATCAAGAAAAGACAGTCTCTCCTTCTTCTTTCCAATGTTTTGGACATTAAACACTAACTTGTTTATTGTCTACCTTATTTCTATTTTTCTTTGATTATTTGTAACATGCAACACCTTCCATAGCAAGGCATCCTTCTAGTGATTTATGTTATAATGAATCACCTTTACCAAGGGAGGTCAGGTAATGATCGCAGTAAACCTTGCCACTCAATTATCAAGTTGTTTCCTCCAGCTATTCTCATCAATTTTCCAGAACTCTGCTTCAAAACGTTTAAGAGCCAGGCACCCTTTCCTTCATGATTTATAGCAGATGAAGTTATTATCGTCCCATCAGACCTCAAGGTCAGCCGCAAAGGAATTATAGACATGAAGCTTACCCCTTTACATCAATCGCATATCAAAAGTACTTATCATGTTCCTTCACAATAATGTAATTAACTCATATCATAATCTTTATCCACATTCCTGATCTTATCCTTTCACAAAATTGGATTTGAAAATCTCCTGCTTATAATTATGCATAAGGCAGGAAGATATTTTACATGTACTATTTATCTAAATGAACGTGCATAAACAAACTGTTCAAATTTTTTTCAACACTTTTCAGGAGGTTTTACAGTTAAACCTGCTTTCTTTATGTGAGGCATTCCATTAATATTTGCTTCTGATTTGTTGTTTGATATTTTGAGAGCTTTAACTTTACCCTATTTAGTACTACCATCCACCATCACATATACTGTATCAGTAGGGCAAGGTGATTTGGGTTTTCTGCTTCTACATAACAGTTAGTCCTTGTCTGCTTCACAGGAAATGCCCTTTCCATAATGACATGAACCTCAGACTTGTCTTTTGTTTTAAAATCAAGCCCAGGCCTGGACTTTCATCCAAGTGTCAGGCAGGTGGAGCTGAGAGGACTCCAGCTTTGTGAACCTCTCCTTTAAAAATGGCTATGCAAGCCTCTGGTTTTCAGTTTGGTGTGTGGGGTGGCAGTGGGGTGGTGCACTAGATCAGCAGTTTGGGACCAGCTACTTCAGAAATAGTGAGGGGGTCAGAGGTGAGCCTGCCATGAGTTGGGCAACTCAAGCACATATGAAAAGTGAAAACCAAAAGAACTGCAGATGCTGTAAATCAGAAACAAAAACAGAAGTTCCTGGAAAAGCTCAGCAGGTCTGGCAACACCTGTGAAGAGAAATCAAAGTTAACGTTTCGGGTCCAGTGATCCTTCCTCAGAACTGATGGTGGTTGGGAAAACGTTAGTTTAAATGTAGCAGATAGGATGGTGGGAGGGGGGTAAGGAATAAACAAGACGTAGGGAGAGAGCCCAAAGAGAGAAAAGTTCAGTTGGACAGACAAAGGAGTTGCTAATGATCTGGTTTGCAGGGTGAATAGCTGTTAATGGAGACTGTTAGTAGTGTAGAATGGCAGATTATAACAAGGCCTTGTGTGTGTGATAGGGGGCGAGGACATGGGGAGTTCAGGCCCTAAAATTATTGAACTTGATATTGAAACCAGAGGGCTGCAGGGTCCCCAAGTGGAAAATGAGGAGTTGTTCTCCCAGCCTGCACTGAGCTTCACTGGAGCACTGCAGCAAACTTGAGACAGAGATATTGGCCAGGGAACAGGGTGATCTATTAAAGTAGTTCGGCAACTGGAAGCCCAAGGTCTTTTTTGTGGGTAGAACATAGATGTTCTGCAAAGCGGTCACCCAGTCTATGCTTCGTTTCCCTAATGTAGAGGATACCGCACTATGAGCAGTGAATACAGTAGACTAATTGTGAGAACTGCTGGTAAAGTGCTGCTTCACCTGGAAGATGGGTTTGGTCCCTTGGATACTGAAGGGGGAGGAGGTAAGTGGCAGGTATTACACCTTTGGCAGTTGCAGGGTGAAGTGCAGTAGGGCTGTGAAGTGGGGGAGTTGTTGCGAGTGAAGGAAGAGTGGACCACAATATCCCAGAGGGAACAGTCCCTGTGGAAGGCGGTCAAGGGAGCCGAGGGGAATGTGTGTTTAGTAGTGGCGGATATGGCAGCTGGTGATCTTCTGGATGTGGATACTGGTGGGATGGTAGGTAAGGACAAGGGGGACCCTATCGCTGTTGCTGGAGGGAAGAGAGGGGGTGAGGCTGGAAATGCAGGAGATGGGTCGGATCCTGTTGAGGTCAATGGTGCTGGGGAATCCTCAGTTGAGGAAGAAGGTGGACATTGCAAAGGCTCCCTTGTCGAATTTGGCCTCACTGGATTGTGCATGATGGAGACGGAGGAACTGGGGGAATGGAATAGTTTTCAGGAAACAGGGTGCAAGGATGTATAGCCCAGGTAATGGTGGGTGTTTTGATTAGATTCCCTACAGTGTGGAAACAGGCCCTTCAGCCCAACTAGGCCACACTAACCCTCTGATGAGTAACCCACCCAGACCCATTCCCTGTAACTAACGCACCTAACTCTACGGGCAATTTAGCATGACCAATTCACCTAACCTGCACATCTTTGGACAGTGGGAGGAAACTGGAGTCCCCGGAGGAAACCCATGCAGACACAGGGAGAATGTGCAAACTCCACATCTACAGTCGCCTGAGGCTGGAATCGAACCTGGTTCTTTGGCTCTGTGAGGCAACAGTGCTAACCACTGAGCCACGGTGCTGTAGGTTTATGGGCGGGTTTATGGGTGGGTTTATAGTGGATATTTGTGGCCAGTCTATCCCCAGAAATGGAAACAGAGATGTCGAGGAAGGGAAGTGAGGAGTCAGGGATCGACCAGGTGAAAGTGAGGGCGGTGGGGAAGTCAGAAGTCTTTTCCAATTCCAAAAAGAAGACCTTTCCAACTCTGGACAAAAGAGGGAAGCAGCTCCGATGATATCGTTGATATATCGGAGAGTTGTGGGTGGGGCCAGGATAGGACTGGAACAGGGAATGTTGCAGGCATAACTGGGAGGGCCCTATCACCACCCCTCTGACCTGCAGAAAATGAGAGGAGTTAAAAGAGAAGTTGTTGAGGGTAAGGATGAGCTCAGCCAAACGGAGGAGGGAGGTGGTGGAAGGGGATGGTTCAGGCCTTTGCTCCAGGAAGAAGTGGAGAGCCCTGAGACCATCCTGGTGGGGGATAGACATGTAATGGAATTGCACATCCATGGTAAAGAGGAGGTGGCTGGAGCCTGCAAACTCAAAATTCTGGAACTGGCGTAAAGCGTGACAGGAATCACATGTGAAATGTGCTCCATCCGAAAGTTGCATTTGAGAGCCGTTTTATATTTATGTCAAAGCTGTAAATGTTCTTAAATATTAGCTGACCCTGGAATGGATCCTGGGCCTTCGCTGTGGGAGAATTCTCATTGCCGTTGCCTGATCAAAAGGAACTATAGTGCACCACCGAAAAGATACAATGAATTCTCAAGCACAACCATGGAGATGGTATAGTCTTATTGATGTTATGTGGTGGTGGGAGTTAGCTGGCTAGACTCAGTGGATGACTGGTGAATAGTTCCATGCTCATTACCTCATCCATTTGTCCCTCTTTCCACCCATCAATCAGGGTGTGCCCAAACTTTGACCTGTGACCAGAAGTCTAACATCTGCACAGTGTAGCAGTGTAACTAAGAGGGAGCAAGCCAGTGGGGCTGTCAGGGATCACTGAGTGAGACAAACCACTTCAAAGGGATACCTATAACACAAGTAGCACAAAGCACTTATGCTGAGCCACTCTCTTCACCGCAATGTTAACAGTATTTATTAATGAAATGATGAAAATGGTTGGGACATGTGAATGACAGAAATGTAACTGCTCATCATCTTTTTCACCTTATATTTTTATTCAAAGAATATCACAGAGGAACAGCATGGGAAAGGTTGCAGCCAGTTGCCCTGTCCTCAGGTGAAGGAGCACAGAGGGATATAACATTCACTTAACAATCTACCTTACACAAGCAAGAAGCCTAGATACAACATCTGGCTGTGATGATCACAGCTGGAGACCACCAGCATTTGTGGAGTCATTGCTGGAAGAAATTCAGAGACATGTTGCACATTAGCACATTGAGTATCTGGACTCATCCACATAGGGGATCAAGGGAAGGCTCACATCTGCATCCTGTAGAGATAGTGTGAGACATCATGCACACCTCTGCTTGTAAGCAGCTCATATAATCTGTGCACAGAAGAGGTGAGACTGGGCACAGTGAAGCACAGACAACAATGCAATATTCTGCCATGCACTATATAAGGCTCACATTACTTCTCGTTCATGCAGAACAAAAGAATGTTTCAGAGATGTGCCAGGCGAGGCATAGGGTCAGCCTTCCTGAGGGTCAGCCTTCCTGTGGACCAAGTGGATATGGTGACCACCAAGTGATGCTAATTGCCAGTAGCAGATGATAATGATTGAGATCACCCTGGCAGATAACAGTAATGATTGAGGCAATGCTGTCACTTCACTGAGTATTATGGAGCATTGCAGAAAAGCAAATACGAGGATGTGTATGCATCATCAATGCAGTGGGAGTTTGGTTGAAGCATAGGTAAGAAGCGCAACATGCTTTCATTGGGGAAAAAGGTTCCACCTAAATAGCTCCTTGATTTTGTCCCACACCAGTCCTGGATCTGTGCACGTTGTCCCCATGCCGAGGTTAGATCATTCTTCAGGTATGAAGATGAACAGCTTCAGTGCTACATCCCATTTTACCAATACACGCAGAACAAGGTGTCAGTGTCAGAGATATTAGTTCCTCTCAGAGTGAACAGGAAAACTGATTATACTAGTGGTCCAGTGGGCAGGAATATGGAACCTCAGGAGTCACTGTTTGGGCACAATATTTGGACAATAAGCAATAGATGTCTGGATATCTGATGAAATTCCTGAGATGATGAAAGCTCACACAGAATCAAATAAGTACATTTGCCGTCATGAACTTGTGGGTTTAACTGCACGAACTCTGGCCATTGTCAATCTTCTAGAGAGACACGTGCAGCAACACTCAGGGTGGAGCAAGTGCAATGTCTCAATCAGGAAAGAGTGAAATCTCCCCCAATAGCCTGGAACACCACACTGCCCAGATCTATCTCTTACCCAAAATTCACAAACCTGACTGCCCCGGTCGACCCATCGTCTCAGCCTGGTTCTGCCCCACCAAACTTATCTCCACATACCTTGACACTGTTCTGTTCCCCTTGGACCAGGATCTCCCCACATACATTTGAGACACCACCCATGCCCTCCACCTCCTCCATGACTTTCAGTTCCCTGGCTCCCTATGCCTTATCTTCACCATGGACACCCAGTATCTATACACATCTATCTATCATGATGAAGGCCACCAAGCCCTCCATTTCTTCCTCTCCTGCCGACCCAACCCATACCCTTCACCGACACACTCATTCAATTGGCTGAACTGGTCCTCACTCTCAACAATTTCTCCTTCAAATCCTCCGACTTCCTCCAGACCAAAGGAGTAGCCATGGGCAGCTGCATGGGCCCCAGCTATGCCTGCCTCTTTGTCAGCTAACCGACACCATTCCCATCTTTTCCTCCGCTACATGGGTGTTACGTCGTGCTCCCACGAGGAGGTTGAACAGCTCATCAACTGCACAAACACCTTCCACCCTCATCTGGACCATCTTAGACACCTCCCTTCCTGGATCTCTCCATCTCCGATGACCGACTCAGCATGGACATCCACTTCAAACCCACTGACTCCTACAGCTATCTGGACTATACCTTTGCTTACCCTACCTCCTGTAAAAACACTATCCCCTACTCCCAATTTCTTTGCCTCCACTGCATCTGTTCCCTGGAGGACCAATTCCACATTAGAACATCCTTCTTCAAGGACAACATATTCCCCTCTCACGTGGTCAGTGATGCCCTCCAGTGCATCTCCTCCACTTCCCGAACCTCCGCCCTTGAACTCCACCCCTCCAATCGCAAAAAGGACAGAACCAACCCCCCACCCCCGGTCCTCACCTTCCACCCCACCAACCTCTGAATACAATGCATCATCCTCTGCCATTTCCACCACCTACAAAACAGACCCCACTACTAGGGATATATTTCCCACCCCAGCCCTTTCTGCATTCTGTAAAGATCATTCCCTCCGTGACTCCCTTGTTAAGTCCACGCTCCTCCCACCAATCCACCCTCCACTCCTAGCAGCTTCCTTTGCCACTGCAAGAGGTATAAAACCTGTGCCTGGCAGTGATTTTCCTGCACCTCCACACATATCTCTGTGTCTGTTGCTCTCGATGTGGTCCCCTCTACATTGGGGAGACAGGACGCCAACATGCAGAATGTTTCAGAGAACATCTCTGGGACTCATGCACTAAACAACCCCACCACCCTGTGGCCGAACATTTCAACTCCCCCTCCCTATCCGCCAAGGACATGCAAGTCCTGGGCCTCCTCCACTACCAAACTCTAGCCACCTGATGCCTGGAGGAAGAACACCTCATCTACCACCTTGGGACCCTCCAACCACATGGGATCCATGTGGATTTCACCAGTTTCCTCACCTCCCCTCTCCACCTTATCCCAGATCCACCTCTCCAACCTGGCACCGCCCTCTTGAATTTTCCTATCTGTCCATCTTCTTTCCCACCTATCCACTCCACCCTCAGCTCCGACCTATCACTATCATACTCCAACTTCATCCACCTATCGCATTCCCAGCTACCTTCCGCCCAGCCCCACCCCACCATTTATCTCTCCCCTCTCCCTTGGGCCTTCCCCACATTCCTAATGAAGAACTAATGATTGAAATGTCGATTTTCCTGCTCCTCGGATGCTGCCTGACCTGCTGTGCTTTTCCAGCACCACATCTTTTGACTCTGATCTCCAGCATCTGTAGTCCTCACTTTCTCCAAATAGCCTCGAGCAGTTCACTCAAAACATGAGCGCTGTCATCTCTGGAACACACACGGAGCTGTATAACCTAGACAGAGAAGTTGCACTGTTGGCAAAGACATTGTTGAATGAAAAACTGCTGTGCACCAGCAGCCAGCACGATCAGTCTCAACCAAAGGCACATCTCGGTTTATGGAGGTGTCTGAGGAGGCTAAAAGTACAAAGAACTCCTAAACATTTTCCTCCTACCTCCTACCTCTCCAGTACCTCTCCAATAGCCACAGGTGCTGTTGCCCGCAGCTGCCCATGTAGGGATGCAGAGACCTCAGTCTGAAGGAAGCCCAAAATGGGTGCCAATGACCATGCACCTCATTGTTGTAAATTCATTTATAGTGAGAGCGGGCAGCCTGCTTTCACCTGCCTGGATGTAACAATGATTTGGGGAGGGCACCTTGGCACTTATTAGGAGTGTGAGAGACAACAAGGCATCATCTCACCTACAGTACCAATGGGTCCACCTTGGGCCCACTTTTCACATTGTGTAGATCACGTCTGAGCACTCTTAAATGTATTTACTTGCACTTGTACATGCCTTGGTCTATGCTCAGCTGAGCTCAGAAGCAATGATAAAATTAGGAAAGTGCTTCTTATCAGTAATAACAAGGTGGGCATCCAGATCTATCTCGACATGTTGCCAACAATGTGGCCATATTTGAGAAACTTTGAACAGACACTTCTTTGTTGAATCACCTAAGAATCCATAAGTCAAAGGTTGAAGTATCCAGATGCTCTTTGAATTGTTCTTTGTCCGTCTAAACTTGTCTTTAAAAAATTAGGAACCACACAAACAGCAAGCTCATCTGAAGCATCAGTGATGGATGTAGGGCATTTATTGCACTGCAGTGCTCCATTCTGGTGTAGGTGTACGGAGGCAAAGTATTGTCTAGATAACATTGGTTCTCTATTATTACCAGTACTTTGTTAATATTTTTAATGTAGGTCACAGGAAGTGCTTTGCATGTTAAGTAGATGTATATGAAAATCAGGAACTTTGCGTGTAGTTACATTCCAGAGAAAAGGACTACTGGCCAGAATAGAGTTGCAAAACTTTGTTCACAGAGTTCTTCTCATGGAGTGGTGCAGTTGTGCGAATTTTATTCATTCAGGAATATGAGCTTCACTGGTTGGAACCGTATTTATTGCCTATGCCAGGTGGCACAAACAGTGCTGAACATTGCAGAGTCATCAGTGAACAGCCTCATTCCTGACGTTATGATAGAGAGAAGGTCATGAATGAAGCAGTTTAGGATGGTTGAACCGAGGACATTACCCTAAGGAAGTCCGGCAGAGATGTCAGAAAGCAGTTGATGGAGAATCTTTAAATATTAATGGGCAGAAGCAGACATATTCTTGATTACCAAATTACTCGGGGGGGATGTGCAGCAAAGTAGAGCAGAGATTAAAATCAGATTAGTCGGGTTAGTACTGAATGGCAGGAAAGGCTCAAAAAGCTGAGTGACCTATTCTTGTTCCTTTATTCCTGATGAAGGGCTTTTGCCCGAAACGTCGATTTTGCCTGTCCTCGGATGCTGCCTGAATTGCTGTGCTCTTCCAGCACCACTGATCCAGTATTCTTGTTCCTTGTCCATATGTCCTGGAGCTGAGATGACTGTATCCAACAACTGTCTTTCTTTGTTTTCGATATGATGACAATCAAAAGAGAATTTTCTGCAATTCCCTGTCATTCTAGTTTTGCTAGGACTTATTGATCCACATTCAAGTAGTGTAGCCCTGATGTCAAGGACAATAATTCTCATCTCATCTTTGGAATTCAGCTCTTTTGTCCATATTTGAACCAAGGCTGCACTGAAGTCAGGAGCGGAGTTATCTGGCAGAACCAAACTGAGCATCAGTCAGCAGATAATTGCAAAGCAAGGGCTGCTTAATAGCACTGTTGATAATCCTTCCATAAATTTGTTGATGATCGAGAATATACTGATAGGGCTGTACTTGGCTCAGTTAGCTCTGTCCTGCATTTTGTATACAGGACATACCTGGGCAATTTTGCACATTGTCGGATAGATTCCAGTATTGTAGCTGTGATCGAACAGCTTGGCTAGGGGTATGGCTAGTTCTGAAACATGTCTTTATTTCCAGAATCTTGTCAGGGCTCATAACTTCTGCAGTATCATCAGGGGTGAGATGCCATATCAGTGTGTGTTACAACATAAAACCTTACCCACAGCATTGTAAATCACTCTCTGAAATTGGCCATAGTTTGATTCTGATCAAGTTGACAGAATGAGTCTCTTACTTACGTGCAATGTGAAGGGGCCAGACTTGGCTATTTGACCAAACACAGCAAGTTCAGAGTTGGGTTTCATGTACTGGATGTAAAAGCTCAACTGAATGCAGGCAGTGAATGACAAGAGTGAATGATACCTCTCGGAATCAGGCATGTACAAAAATGGTGTATCTCCATGAAACCAGGTGAGACTTGCAATTTCTGAATTTGATCAGGTCTTTATCATGGCAAGAATCCAGATCCCTATTTTCTTCGCGCTGCTTTTCCATCCAGCTCCCACCAAATCTTATTCTGCACTCCTGGCTTTAAGGTGATCACCGGAAGCAAGCCAATTTTTTTTTAACCCAATCCCAATCCTTTAATAGAGGAATGCACTTTATTTTCCAGATTGGTGAGGACACATGCAGGACCACTGCAATCTGAGATCACAAAACCACATTGTATTATTTCCTAAATGGTACTTCTTCATTATATTTTGAAGCTAGATGTGCCTTTTCTCTTTCTGCAGAGATGTACAGTTAATGTTGACCACATGGTTACTCATTAATACACCAATGAGCAGGAGAAGAAGGCTGCTGAGTCTCTCAAGCCTGCTCCATCATTCAATAAAGATGATGTCTGAGCTTCTTACTCTATATTCCCACCTATATATCAAGAAGCTTTCGCCCTCTTGGGTATCAGGAATCTATCGACCAGTGCCTTAAAAATATTCAAGGAATCTACTTCCACCACCTTTCAAGAAGAGTTCCAACGCTTTCATGCATCTGTGAGAAAGAAATTCTCTCCTTTTCTGGCTTACATGGCCAACCCCTTATTTTGAACAGTGACCCCCAGTTCATGATTCTCGCACAACAGGAATACAAAAACTGTCAAGAGGCCTCAGAATCTTATTTTTGATCAACTTATCTCTTACTCTTCTAAACTCCAGCTTATCCAATCTTTCCAAATAAGACACTTGTCCAATTCAGGTATTTGTCCAATAATGCTTCTTTGACTACATCCAACACACTTGCATCCTTTCATAAATGAGGAGACTAATATAGTACACACTATATTAAACGTGCAATAATCAATGCCATGTATGGCTTGCATAAACTTCCTAGTTTTGTATTCAATTCCTCTTGCAAATAACAATACATTCTTTGAGCTTTCCTAATTACTTTCTATATCTGCACACTAAACTTTCATGATTCACGCACCAGAACACCCAGGTCCCTTTGCATCTCGGAACTTTGTAATCTCTCGCCATTTAGGTAAGGTGCTTCTTTTTAATCTTTCTGCCAAAATTGACAATGTCAGATTTTCCCACATTATTCTCCATTTGCCAAATTTTTACTCACTTATCTATCCTATCTAAATCCCTTTGAAGCCTCCCTATGTATTGTTCACAACTTACTTTCCTACTTATATTTTAGTCACCGGCAAAATATGGTAACCACACCTTTGGTCTCCTAACCCAAGTCACTTACATAAATTGTAAAATATTGAGGCCCCAGCATTGACCCTGTGATACACCACTCATTACATCTTGTTAACCAGAAAATGACACATTTATACCTACTTGATCCAATTGCAATTTCAAAAGTAGTTTGGAGGGCTGCAAGTCTGTTTGGTACTTCCCACCCAAAATAATTATATGAGTTCAGCTAAAAAAAGCTCACAAAGCTTCTACAGATACAACTGCTGATCACCACCACCACTCCCCATTTTCTTAGATAGGAGAAACATCCTTTCTGAATGTGCTCAATTAATGTTCACTGTTTCACAGAATTTACAGTTTGGCTGTGAGAGAGGATGTTTCTTGCAAATTGCCTGTTCTGCAGTGCTATTGTATAGCAGTAACTTTTGTTGGAGTATTTCTGTCTATTCAGGCCCCCTAAAGCTCCTGGCTTCCCAGCTGCAGACTTCAAAGGCCCCCCAGGCTGCTTCTGAACTCACTCTCTGAGGGCAGTTAAGCATATGGATGTCAATAGAGACTGTGATTCATACTCACTGATTCTAGCTCGAAGTCATGCAGTGTTCCAGTGTTACAGCCAACTGGGTCAGCCTGGAATAAGTTCAGGTTTACTCAACCTCATGAAATCACTACTTTATGATATATAAAAAATAATAAATAAATGTAATTTTTAGTTTTCTTTTAAAACATCAGAAACCTTTCGCCACAAGGAACACCATGTTATAGCTGTATCATTCATTTCTTCTCAATAAGCCAAAAGCTCTAATCTCGTCCACTGAATAGTCAATTCTTTGGCAGCACAAAAGGTTAAAAGTCAGACAATCAAGTCATTTAAAATGTAACTTTATGTACAGAAAATGACAAACTGTCGACAATAAATGCCTCCATAATATTTTGAAAAGATAATTTAAAAGGTCCCATTATATTTCCACAATATTTTACAATCATTTTGTTCTATAGGAACACAATTTCTGTGTAAATGAACTCACATCGAACAAGACAGTGTCGAAGTAGCTTTTTTTTGTAATTCCAGGTAATTAAAAAGGTTATAAGCACAATCACCTGATGAAGGAGCGTCGCTCTGAAAGCTAGTGTGCTTCCAATTAAACCTGTTGCACTATAACCTGGTGTTGTGTGATTTTTAACCAGGTAAATGTAGGCATCTTTAATGTTGAACTACTTCATGAGAAAAGCAAATTAGCAAAGCCATCATTACAGCACTAAAAATAATTCATTGAAATAACAAAAGCACTCCCACCAATTCACAAATAATATCAGATTAACCTACACTGGCTATTTTCTGATCTCACAGTAAATTGGAATAATGGTTTCAACACCAAAATATCCTGCCCATCCTATTTATCTTATACCATCTCCCCAAAGAAGAAATCACCCAAACTCCCCCACAGTGAAAACATCTATAGCACCATCCTTAGAGTCATACAGTACAGAAAAGGCCCTTCAGTGACACTGCCACCTACACTACGCCCACTTTCTCTTGCTAGGTCTTTAGCCTTGAATGCTGTGACACTTCAAGTGTTCGTTAACTGCATATAAAGTTGCCAGGTTACCCACCTTAACTACCCATCGAGACCGCACCACCTTCTGAGTGAAACACTTTTTTCTTCAAATCCCCTCTAAAACCTCTTTTATGTACCATCTTGTCCTTGACTCTTCAACTGAGGGGAACAGTTGCTTTCTTTTCAACCTGTCCATGCCCATATAATCTGATACACATCAATCAGGTTTCCCCGCAACATTTTCTACTCCAAAGAAAACAACCCAGACTTCTCCAGCCTTTCTCCATAGCTGAAATGGTCCATCCCAGACAACATCCTGGTGAATCTCCTCTGCATCTCTGTCCAATGCAATCATCCTTCCTGTACGATGGTAACCAAACTTGCATAAAGCACTCCAGCTGTGCCATGACCAAAATTCTGTGCAGCTCCGATATAACAATCTCTGTTCTTATAACCCATGCCCCACCTGATAAAGGAGAAAATGAGGACTGCAGATGCTGGAGATCAGAGCTTAAAAATGTGTTGCTGGAAAAGCGCAGCAGGTCAGGCAGCATCAAAGGAACAGGAGAATCGATGTTTTGGGCATAAGCCCTTCTTCAGCTGCCTGACCTGCTGCGCTTTTCCAGCAACACATTTTTAAGCTCACCTGATAAAGGCCAGCTGTCCAGATGCCTTCTCAACTATGCTATTAACCTGTCCAGTCACTGTTAGGGATCTGTGGACAATCACCCTAAGATCCGTCTGTTCTTCTGAGCTTCCTAGTGTGCTGCCAGTCATTGAGTATTCTCTTGCCTTGTTACTTCTTCCAAAATGCATCTTCTCACACTTTTCAGGGTTAAGTTGTATCTGCTACCAATCTGCCCACCTACCCAACCCGTCTATATTTTCCTGGAACCCAAGACTTTCCTTCTCACTATCAACCCTCAATCAATTGTTGTGTCATCCATAAACCTACTTTATCATCACCACCCCCAGCATATTCTCATCAACATCATTTATGAATGTCACATATATTATCCTTCTGCTGGATAATGTATAGCATTTTTAAGTAAGTCACCCTAAAAAGATATGGAATTCAGCAAATGAAGTCAGTTCAAGGAAATAATAAAGGTTAATTTATTCCAATAGCTTAGACCCAGTCTCAAATATCAATTTTGAATAAGACTATTTTCAATTACCCCCACAATTATTTATTGCTATATCACAACGTCTACAACTCACAATATCTATTCTGGAATTTATGTTGTATCAATAATTACTGAAGCCACATAAGAGTATCTATAGGTTGAAGAAATGGTTGTCAAATAACAGAAAATGTTTGTTGGATTTTTAAAAAAAATTCAGTCATGGGACGTGAGCATCACTGCCATCCTTAATTCCCCTTGAGATGATGGTGGTGAGCTGCCTTCTCGAACCATTGCTGTGCATGGGATATAGGCATACCCACAGTGCTGTCAGAGAGAGAGAGTTCCAAGATTTCAACATAATGACAGTGAAGGAAAGACAAAATTGGTCCAATCCCAGTCAGAACAGTTCGCGGCTTGGACTGGATCTTGCAGGTGGTGGGGTTTCCCATTGTCTGCTTCCCATGTTGATCTAAGTAGTAGGTGTTGTAGGTTTAGAAAGAGTTGTTGATGTAGCGTCAGCAAGCTGCTGCAGTGCATCTCGTCACTGGTTCACACAGCTGCCGTGCTGCAGTGGTGGTGAAATTAATGAAGGTGGTTAACTGGCTGCCAATCAAGGGGTAATGTTGAGCTCTATGCATGTCGCTGGAGCTGTTCTCATCAAGTAAATAACTTCTGGGAATTTTCCACAGAATACCTGCCCTCTGTTCTGCAGTCACAGTATTTATGTGGTTTGTCCAGCTAAGCCTTTGGTCATAAGTGATCTCAGGTCATTGCTGATGGGGGGATTTAGTAATAGTAATGACATTTATAGTCAATAAATCATGGTTAGACATGCTCTTGTTAGAGATCATCACTGAGAGGCATTTTGTGGCACAATTATTATTGTCACTTAATAGCCTGAATGTCGTCCAGGTCTTGATGGATATAGGCACGGATTACTTCCATATCTGTGGGAATTTGAATGCAACTGAATACTGTAAAATCATCAGTGAACATCCTCTCTTCTGACTCCTGACATTATGGAAGAAAGTCAGTGATGAAGCAGCTGAAGATGTTGGGTTTAGGCCCCTATCCTAAGGAACGTTTGCACCAGTATACTGGAACTTGTCAATTTTCTAAATCATCAAGTTCACTGCTGTCCTGGAACATCTTGGCTAGAGGTTTAAAAATAATGGAACAGAGGTCTTCAAACATTATAATTGGAATGTTGTCTGGACCATAACTTTTGCTATATCCAGTCACCCAACTCTTTTTGATATCACATGTGGTGGATAGACTTGGCTGAAGAGTGGTACTTACAATGCAGCTGACTTCAGCAAGAAGCCAGGATGCATCATGCAGCCAGCACATCTGGCCTAAAATTTGCAAATACTTGACTTTTGCATTCATTTGGTGGGCTCTGTCACTGGAAACCTGGCTGTTCAGGAAGGCTCAAATTTTGTGGACAACATTTTGGTGATTTATTTTCAGTCAAAAAGAATATAATTAGTTGCTGTATCTGACTCAAAGCAATTTTACATTGTATGGAATCATAAAGTCATAGAGATGTACAGCATGGAAACAGACCCTTCGGTCCAACCCGTCCATGCCGATCAGATATCCCATCCCAATCTAGCCCCACCTGCTAGCACCCGGCCCATATCCCTCCAAAACGTTCCTATTCATATACCCATCCAAATGCCTCTAAAATGTTGCAATTGTACCAGCTTCCTCTGGCAGCTCATTCCGTACACATACCACCCTCTGTGTGAAAACGTTGCTCCTTAGGTCTCTTTGATATCTTTCCCCTCTCATCCTAAACCTATGCCCTCTAGTTCTGGACTCCCCGACCCCACATCTTTCCAATAGGGAGGAGACCAGAATTGCATGCAATATTCCAACAGTGGCCGAACCAATGTCATGTACAGCTGCAACTTGACCTCCCAACCCCTGTACTCAATACTCTGACCAATAAAAGAAAGCATACCAAACGCCTTCTTCGCTATCCTATCTACCTGTGACTCCACTTTCAAGGAGCTATGAACCTGCACTCCAAGGTCTCTTTGTTCAGCAACACTCCCTAGGACCTTACCATTAAGCTTATAAGTCCTGGTAAGATTTGCTTTCCCAAAATGCAGCACCTTGCATTTCATAGAGTCATAGAGATGTACAGCACGGAAACAGACCCTTCCGTCCAACCTGTCCATGCCGACCAGATATCCCAACTCTTCCACTTCTCAGCCCATTGGCGTGTCTGGTCAAGATCCTGTTGTAATCTGAGGTAACCCACTTCACTGTCCACTACACCTCCAATTTTGGTGTCATCTGCAAACTTACTGACTGTACCTCTTATGCTCGCATCCAAATCATTTATGTAAAAGACAAAAAGTAGAGGGCCCAGCACTGATCCTTGTGGCACTCCACTGGTCACAGGCCTCCAGTCTGAAAAAAACCCTCCTCCACCACCCTCTGTCTTCTACCTTTGAGCCAGTTCTGTATCCCAATGGCTAGTTCTCCCTGTATTCTGTGAAATCTAACCTTGCTAATCAGTCTCCCATGGGGAACCTTGTCGAACACCTTACTTAAGTCCATATATTTCACATCTACCGCTCTGCCCTCATCAATCTTCTTTGTTATTTCTCCAAAAAACTCAATCAAGTTTGTGAGACATGAGTTCCCACACACAAAGCCATGTTGACTATCCATAATCAATTCTTGCCTTTCCAAATACATGTACATCCTGTCCCTCAGGATTCCTTCCAACAACTTTCCCACCACCGAGGTCAGGCTCACTGGTCTCTAGTTACCTGGCTTGTCCTTACCATCCTTCTTAAATGTTAGCCAACCTCCAGTCTTCCAGCACCTCACCTGTGACTATCGATGATACAAATACCTCAGCAAGAGGCCCACCAGTCACTTCCCTAGCTTCCCACAGAGTTCTTGGGTACACCTGATCGGGTCCTGGGGATTTATCCACCTTTACCTGTTTCAAGACACCCAGCACTTCTTCCTCTGTAATCTGGACATTTTGAATCCTTTGATCAAAACTTCTCTTTCCCTATCCTTTCATTCATAACCTCCATTCCTGTACCCCATTCCTTCACCTTGTCTCTCTCTGCTCTTTCATTGAGTCCTAAACATTTGTCTGTGGATTTCCCTCCTCCATAAGGTCTCACACTCTAACCTTTAAATTCCTTGTTGTCAGCTTTCACTTTCTCATTTTTTTTCTCTCCCTGTTATAACTTCTTCCCTGTGTTTGCCTTTGCAACTTTGGTGAGGGAGAGACAGTAACTGCAGAGTTCACACAAGTTGATGTGTTTGAGAATGCAACAGCCCAGCCAGCTGTATAGAAATGGGAGGAAGGCTCAGTGGGAACCCTGTCAAATGCTGAGATACAGCCTTAAACATCGATGAGCAAGGAGGAAACAGAAATGCAATCATTTTCAGACTTACTGTGTCTGAACAAGAACACTCAGTTCTTCCAAGGTGGAGTAAGCAACTGTTGCTGGAAACATTCTTCAATTACTCTTTCAGTCCAAGTTGAGAAAAACAAATAAATCACAATGCAACGTGGACATTATTAAGAAAAAGCCTTCATCTCTGGAGGTTTTGAGAATTAAAAAGAAATCACAAAATACCAAAGCCAGATTTCTCACATGTGTCTTCTTTCTTCAGTTGGACCCTTCCAAAGGAATTTGGCTAACATTTGGTCTCAACTAAAGGAAAGCAATGTTGCTGGGAGCAGGAAGAACATGTCAACCCGGTGTAATGCTGCTGAGATCGCTATCTTCACCCCCTGTGAGTCTTCTAAATTCCTGTAATCTGGCAGGTCAACTATTTCTACCAGCAGGAGGGGTGACCTAAAGCATTCAGCTCTAATGAGCTAGATAACATGGAGAACTGGGTCATAAGACTGAATAAACTCAGTAAAAACTGACCAATTGTTGCTGCCTCCAGCAACAATCTTCACCATTAATCCAGAAAAACAAACTTCTGCAGATGCTGAAAGTCTGAAACAAACACACAGAATGCTGGAGAAACTAAGCAGGTTTGGCAGCATCTACAGACAGAGAGGAACAGAATTACCACTTTAAGTCCAGAATGACTCTTCCTTAAAACTGAACGTTTGTCCTGATGAGCTTCTCCAGCATCTAATCATCTTTGTAGAACAAATCCCAATTCCACAGGCTCTTAACCAGTTATACAGGAACCATCTTCAGTAAATAGGTTTGGGACTTATGCTTTTTGACTAAGTACAAGATGCGTTGAGTTCTTTGGACAGTTTTTGACCATGAGGCCTTGTAAGTTTTCTCACCATTTCGTACTATTTTGACCTCATTAACTACTTGTTCCATACATATGGCATCTCTCACACCCAATTCCAAACCCAACTTACCATGCATCTATCCTAGAGCAACTCAACACTTAGCAGATATCCCAGGATTCACTGGCATTACTTGTGCCCTTGTTACCTTTACAAGGCTATTGCACTCCCAGGCAAGCACCGTCAAAGGAGCTGCCCAAGCATGGTTCCTGTCACTTGCAACAGGGGCATCATAGACAGGAAGAAATCAATACCCCACTTCATTGGAGCACCTGGATGTCCTGGTAGATGAGTGACACAAAGATGGGGCATCCTGGTCTTGGGGGACCATTGTGGAGATCATGCCAGTCTGTCTGAAGTTGCTCCCCCACATCAGTGCAGTCTCAGCTATCTGAAGGAAGGCTGTAGGAACAAGGTCAATGACCTTCACCACTCTGCCATCATGAATGCTACATCTTCTCTCTGATTCTTAACACTCACTCTCTTTGCTGCTGCACCCACATACAACCAATGCTCAAGATCTACCACTCTGACTATCTTCCACTATGCCTCTCACTCACCCCAATCCCCAACACCACTAACTCAGCATGCACTCACATTCCCTAAGCACTGATTCATACCAACTCCCCCTGCACCAAAAATAACAGCTGTGCTACCATTTAAACCTCCCTTAATAACTGCCTCTCTTGCATTCCAGGAGGAAAACAGCTTCCAATGGGGCAGAAAGAATCAAGATGGGTGGTGGGCTATCTGCCAATTCAACTCCTCATTTCTCATCTGGAGGGAATTCTGATTCCAACTGCCCTGAATGGTTCGTTCATCTCACCAAAGTCCTCATCATTCAGACCCTTATTGGATCCCACCCATTGTCAGAGTCATAGAGGTATAGCACAGAAACAGACCCTTCAGTCTAAATTGTATTTTTCTATTGTCTATATTTCACTTCAATGGCTTATATGGCCTTTACTTATACTGTTGTGATAAAATGAAAACATTTGCAGTAGAAGATAGTGAAGATTATAAACTTGTTATGAAAATACGGAAGATGGTCATGAGTCACTGTGGCTACACATTATTTTGATAATGTTACTCACCTTGGACCACTGGAGGTCTTCATGTTGCACACAAATACATTTAAACATGTGGAAAATATCAAGATATTTTGATCCTAGCCTTCCACACTATATCCTTAAATCTACAGTGTTCAGATTCTTAACTACTTCATTGCTAAAGGGATGACCTTGTGACTAGGCTACAGCCACTGTTTGAAGAACTGTACTCCAAGTAAGAACAGCAAGAGAAAAAATACTTGCAAGGAAAAGAAACTCAAAATTCTATGAATGCAATAGTGAAAGTAGGACTCTGATTTTTCAGAAAATATAGATGAAATTGGGGGCATATATGAAATAAGTAATAGAAAACAGTCAAATGATAATGAGAAAGCTTGATGCCTTGATAGGCACAGGGAATGTTTGTTAGAAACAAACTTGGTTGGCTGGTGGGATTTCCCTAAGTTCTTACAACAAACTTGGTTGGCTGGTGGGATTTCCCTAAGTTCTTACAGTTCATAAGCTGTGGCCAGGACTGCTTTCCAATACTGTACAGAGGTCCAGCAGAACACAGGTCAAATCAGATGACTGAGGCACTGCCAGTAAAGTTTGTTGAAACCTTCTTTGACCTACAGGGCTTCTTCCTTTGGCAGCAGGGAGGCTGCAGGACTGCCATTCATCCAGTTACCACTGCAGGTTCTTACAGCAAATCCAATAAGAGGAGACAGCTTACCCCCTCATTCCCCTTTGAGTGCAACCATTTGAGTACAATGACTCATTATGAAGTTTAGGGTCAAAATCTGGTGAGCACATCACTGACACAGGTCCACAACTGACAGAGAAAGCAACACCTGAGAGGTTCATGACACTCAGACAGTTCACATGCAGACCCATGATGAGACTCGGGAATCTCTGATAGAGGTCTTCAGGGTAAAGTCTGGCAGAGATGCTGAAGCCCATATGCAGAAAAGAATGCAGGGACATGTCTAAGTTGCTGTTGTGGCTCTGGTGTGTAAATGCCTGGCTGCCACCAGATTCAACACAACATGCAGTAGCTGCTGGATATGTGTTCAGGCATTCACTCCAATATGCTGGACACAGATGCAGTGCCGCATTGGCAAGTGGACAGAGGGAGTAAGGACTCTACAAGATGTCATTGAGCACCATCAGATAGGATTAAGGGCAGCCAGGCAGCCCAAGGACTTCATCACAGGATACTCAAAGGTAGCCTACACTCCACTCATCTCTCCCAGTTAGCCTATTGCCTCCAGCAGGGCTGGTTGGAGAGGGTACATGTGTGCTTTTGCAAGAGAAATTTGGTAAAAAGTCCCCCAGCAGCTGGCTCCACATCCTCTGTGGATGGTGCTGTTGTGCTCAGACAAGAACAATTAAGAGGTGACAAAAGGCACAAAGGACAGCTATTGAGCATTGTATAGAAAAATACATTTTAAATTACATTTAATTCCACTTTAAGCACATTTATTGTATTTTTGTTTTGTCATTTGTTACTGCAATGGTTATGTGCACTCAGAAGTATTGCACCTCATTCCCAACAAGTTTCCCATGGTCACGGAAATGTGTAGACAGCAGTGGAAATATACAGTGATATACAGATCATGTCCTGGACTTGTTCACACAGATGATGCAATGGTATCAAAGTAGCACATTTAGCACAAGTGCAAGGCTCATTATATCAACTTGGCTAGTACACAGAATCACAAAGCCAGCCATTTTAGACTGAAAATGTAAAAGGTAATGTAGCCTGCCTCTTAGTATTGCACTGTTTTGTGCACGGACTTGTCTGTGTTTCATTGGTTACATCATCTTTTCCAAGGTGAGGTCTTCCTTAGATTGCAATATGTCTGAGATTCATTGGTAAGGCCTATAACATCTGTTCGATCGCTTATTAATTTTGCATTAAGATCTCCATTTTGTCATCCATCAACCAGCCTGAAGAGGCTATTAATTAAAATAGCTTCTAGTCCATCAGTTTCCAGACCATTTTGTTAATTTTGGCTCTCTCCAGAATTTTACTTTGAGTTGAAATAGTTGTTGAAAGCTTTTAAAACTTCAGATGTAGCTAACGTTTCATTAATACCTTTCCTTTCAATAACATAATCTGCTTCTGCTCCTTTGGAGTTATGTATTCAATTATTCAGTTTCAGATTTGCTGTGAAATCTTGAAGTAATTCTACGGTTCAAGAATCTTTTTTTCCAGTTTTAAATTTCTTTGGTTCTTCCATGAACCTTCTCAGGCAGCATATATTTAGCATCCATGATTTCTCTAAATCTTTGGGAATTTGCTTGATGTTTTAAGTTTTCCTTTCAGCATTTGAAAGTTTTCTCACTCGGTTCTGCATCTCACTGACTCCTGCTGTAGAAATGGTACTGCTGTGGATAATCTCTCTGCGAGATTAGGCTTGTTTTTCTTAAATAATGGAAAAACCATTGAAAACTGCTTTACTGAAATTCATTTCAATCTTTCATTTCTGGAGCATCAAATATTTGCAACAAATTTCTACCTTGCGGTCCCACATATAATGAAATTGACCTCAATTTTTTTTAAAGAAATTGTAAGATAAACTGGATTTCCTCTTGCTGCCTGTCCATTGCTACAGCTATTGATTCTTCACCCTGCATGAAGGGCTGTTTACCAGATCTCCAGTTTCCAGGTTCTCTGACTTGAAGGTTATAATTGCTGGTTTGTGATTTTCTTCACAGTCCAGCACAGCGCTGCGATGCAGTAGGAATGATTCTGTAAGTTGATGTCTTGACTTGCTTTGCATCTACTTTGTCCCTGGAGCAAATTTGGACATCTTCCACTGTATCTTTCCGAGCTCTGCAAGTTAGCACTGCAGTCTTCAGTCTTATTTAAAGTTGAATTAGATATTCTCTGGAGTTCGGGCTCATGCACAAGGCCTTCCTTTTGCTTGATGTCAGGAAGCTGACTATTGGCCTCTCGCAAAATTACATTCTCCTTCCCGCCAAGCTTCCTGCTCCTAGGAGCAGCACAAGATTCCACCAACTAGGCATTTATTCCTGATGAAGGGCTTTTGCCCGAAACGTCGATTTTGCCTGTCCTCGGATGCTGCCTGAATTGCTGTGCTCTTCCAGCACCACTGATCCAGAATCTGGTTTCCAGCATCTGCAGTCATTGTTTTTACCTCATTGATCCACCCACCACTGCAAAATAATACTGGCCTGGTAAAATTATCCTCAATGGGACATGTGGATGAGTTATTATGCTTAACCTGTAAGCCTGTATGAAGCCAGTGTTCCCATTGATCAAGTTCCCTGATGGCAAGGTAAGGTTGGGGAACCAACCTGCCACGGCACCCCAGTATTTTTATGCACACCTACCCCACCATGATCCCACTTTGAGTGGGCTCATAAAATTCTCCTGAGACTTGACTGAAAACTCAAGACTCACTCAGTATTTTTTAATGCTAGGCCAAGGACTTGCACATAACAATTAAATGTTGGTGGAACTATGATTGGTAATGCAAATGTTTCTATGCAATACAGTCAATTACCCAAACACCTTTTGATGATTGTTCAGTAAAACTAAAACAGATAAGGAAGACAGGCATACAGCATGGAAACAGACCCTTCAATCCAACTTGTCCATGTCAACTATGTTTCCCAAACTAAATCAGTTCCATTTGCCTGTGTTTGGTCCATATCCCTCAAAATCTTTCCTATTTATGAACCTGTCCAAAGTTTGTTTGTTAAATGCTGCAATTGTACCTGCATCTACAACTTCCTCTGACAGTTCATTTCATTTACCTATCACCTTCTGTGTGAAAAGGTGCCCCCCTCAGAATTTTTTTAAATCTTCCCCTCTCACCTTAAATCTATACCCTCTAGTTTTGAACTCCCCTACCCAAGGGAAAGACCTTTGCGATTCACCTTATCTTTGATTTTATAATCTTCTGTAAGTCCACCCCTATGTTCCAGGAAAAGAAATCCTAGCTTATGCAGCCTCTGCTTATAATTCAAACCCACCAATCCCAGCAACATCCTTCTCAATCTTTTCTGCATCCTTTCCAATTTAATAATATCCTTCCTATAGCAGGGCATCTTGAACTGTACTCAGTACTCCCAAAGTAGCCTCACTAATGTCCTGTACAGCCACAATATGACATCCCACCTCTTATACTCAAGTGCTCTGACTGATTAAGGCAAGTGTGCCAAATGTCTTCTTCACACCCCTGACTACCTGTGACACCACTTTCAAGGAATTATGTACCTGAATCCTTATGTCTCTCCATTCAACAACACTCCCCATGGCCCTACCATATGTCCTGACCTTGCTTGTCTTAGCAAAATGCAAGAACTTATCTAAATTAAACACCATGTGCTGCTCCTCAGCTCATTCGCCCAGTTAATCAGGTACTGTTGTACTCTTAGATAACCTTCTTCACTTTCCACTATCCGACCAATTTTGGTGTCATTCACAAACTTACAAACCATGCTTCCTATATTCTCATCCAAATTATTTATAAAAATGACAAACAACAGTGGATCCAGCACCAATCCTTGTGGCACACGGCTGGTCACAGGCCTCCTGTCCAAAAAGCAACCTTCTATTAACAGCTTCTGTCTTCTACTCTCAAGTCAATTTTGTCCCCAACTGGCAAGCCCTCTTGTGATCTAACTTCACTAACCAGCCTACAATGAGGAACCCTGTCAAACGCTTTGCTGAAGTCCATTTAGATAACATCTGCCGCTCTGCCTTCACTAATCTTCTTTAACTTTTCCTTGATTTTTAACTTTGTACACCCCGGACCAACATTGAATTTCAAAATTCAAAAGATTCTGCAATAATCACAATTTAAAAGGAATGCATCAGCTGGACATCCAGAAAATTGATGAAAACACAGCTTTATAAATTCAAAAGGCTTGTGAAAATACAAAACTTGTCAGATCTGATTATAAAACAGACTCTGAAAGAAGTACTAAAATTTTCCACTAACTACTTTCTTAAGCCTGAAAGTCAGGAACGGAATTAGCAGAATCTGATTCGTTTTTATAATTATTTTTTTAAAATGTAAAATCTTACAAGTTACTAGAGCAACTGGCTGGCAAATCTTTCTTAACAGTAAGAGAAATTGGATGTCGCAAAGATGTTACTACAGTTGTTATGGGGGATTTCAACATGCAGTAGACTGGGAGAATCAGGATGGTATTGGACCTCAAGAAAGAGACTTTGTGGAGTGCCTCCGAGATGGATTCTTAGAACAGCTGGTGCTGTAGCCGACCAGGGAGAAGGCAATTCTGGATCTGGTATTGTGCAACGAACCAGAATTGGTCAGGGACCTCGAAGTGAAGGAGCCATTGGGAAGTAGTGACCATAATACAATAAGCTTCAATCTGCAATTTGAGAGGGAGAGGGTACAATCGGAAGTGACAATATTTCTGTTGAATAAAGGAAACTATGGAGCTATGAGGGAGGAGCTGGCCAAAGTTCAATGGTGCAATACCTTAGCAGGGATGACAGTGGAGAAACAATGGCGGATATTTCTGTGTATAATGCAGAAGATGCAGGATCAGTTCATCCCAAAAAAGAAGAAAGATCCGAGGAGGAGGAATGGGTGGCCGTGGCTGACGAGAGAAATTAAGAAATATATAAAGTTAAAAGAGAAAAAGTATAACACAGCAAAGATAAGTGGGAAAA